>NW_008794785.1:1266430-1274562 GCF_000699145.1 Aptenodytes forsteri
AGATGAGGCACTTAGGGACATGGTTTAGTGGGCATGGTGGTGTTGGGTTGACGGTTGGACCCGATGATCTTAGAAGTCTTTTCCAACCTTAATGATTCTATGATTCTATGATTCTACGATTCTAAAGTAAAAATATTTTCATCTATATTAAATCTATTCTTATAAATCTACACCAGATTTTGACATTTGAAAAGCTTAATTTGAAAGCCCTCCAGTATTGCACGATGAAATTCTTTGTGTAACCACATTTCTGATCTGCTCTGTAGTTCTCATCCTAAAACACAAAGCTGAAATTATGCTGTCACTTACTGGTTTTACACAGGAGGAGTCAATTTTTCATTTGGTGATGTAATCTGGCAGTCTGACAAAAACATTGAAAAAAGAATGATGTGTATTCGGCTCTTGAGACAGACAGAACCGGTGGAAAAGCAGATACTTTGCATACTTTTCTAAATGGCAAACCCATTCCCAAGTAACATACTGCAGGCTTGTGTCTTTCATAGTCACTGGAATCTCTTCTACTGAGTTCCCATGTCACCACATCAGGCCCAGAGAGGTAACTATAGATCATCTTATGCTGTATGTGTAGCTGCACCAAGAATAAGGTTGAGAACATCAGACATATTTTTAGCTGTGGCCAAAAAGACTCCCCTCCTGTTTCCAAAAGGAAAACTAGTGCATTAATCCACTGCTACAACTGTCCTTCATCCATCATCAGGGCTTGTTTTCAGACTTAACAATATTACATACAGGACTTCTTCTGTAAGGACATATCACCCGCTATATAGGTTTTATTTAGGTACAGTGCAGTCAAGTACATAATCTTTCTGGAAAAGTGACTATGAAGAGTTCAGAACAATTAGGTCACTTTATGCTCACTGTCAGTGCTATACTATTAAAAATAATAAATAAATTATGACTTCTATGGCAAATTTCAGTTGTTCTAATGGAGATTTAATCAGGCCCCCTACCCTACAAAACAGAAAGAAATGAGGAAACATGGGCTGCTAAGTATATAGCTACCATCTTTTGACTTTCCTTCTATCTTTGGAAAGTTTTCCTTCAAAGTAATGTTTTACAGTACTATCTTATTAATTTCCACTAGGTTAGATCAAACAATATAAAGATGTAAACTTTATATGTATTAGAGCTAAGGACAGATATTGCAAAGTCAGTTTCACTGCCTTAAATCTAATAAAGTGATACCTTTGGATTTTTTATACCATTTCAGTCCATACAAATGAATAACTCATCCACACAAATAACAATCCATACATGTGAATAACAACTCTTTTACTTGCTGTGGCATTCCCTGAAAATGCAGTCCATGAGCTTATTTGTGTTGTGTTTCTTTTAAAATAGCTATATTCCAAAGGTGGAAAGTCTTTTCTGGAGAACTTATTCTATCATACTGTGGTGGATTGACCCTGGCTGGCAGCTAAGCTCCCACCCAGCTGCTCAGTCACTCACCCCCAGCAGGATGAGGGAGAGAATGAGAAGAGCAATTGTGAGGGGAAAAAACAAACAATCAGTCAAACAAACAAACAAACAAACAAAGACCCTCAAGAGACTCATGGGTCAAGATAATGGCAGATTAATAAGTGAAAGGGGGAAAAAAAAAAGGAAAACAAAAAAGTGATTCCAAAAACAATCACTCGCCACCAGCAGATGGATGCCCAGTCATTCCCCGAGCAATTGCTACTTTGGAAGCACTTCTCCCTCCCCCGCCAAGTTTTATTACTTAGCATGACTTTTCAGGAATATGTTTGGTCAGTTTCAGTCAATTGTCCCAGCTGTGTCCCCTCCCAACCTTTTTCTCATCCTCAACCTACTTGCTGTGGGGGCAGCATGAGAATCAGAGAAAGCCTTGATGCTGTGCAAGCACTGTTCAGCAACAGCTAAAACATCCCTGTGTTAACACTGTTTTGGTAAGCAATTTAAAGCACAGCACCATACAGGCTGCTGTGAAGAAATTTAACTTTATCCCAGCCAAACCCAGTAGACACACACACCAAAAGAAAAGAAACAAAACAAAACTCACCCTCCCACCCCCCTGCCAAAAAAAGAAGTCGTGCTCGAAAATGAAGTTGTAACTTAGTAGAGCCATAACTCATTTCGTATTTCCACAGCTTTTCCTGAAGAGATAGAAGAGCAGCTTACAGAAAAGGGAATTATTATGAAGATCTACTGAAGGCATATCTATTCTGAAGAATATCAATGCACTAAAACATACATAGACACATACGTGCACGTCTTATGCCTTATTTGGAGTCCAAATGGACATATCCTTATCTGAATGCAGATATAAATGGAAAATGCAAATAAACCATATTACTTTTTTACATTTATTACTGATTATTTCTGTAAGACACCTTGGACCCTAAATTGTAGGTTATGTCTAGATTTAGAAGATGTATAAAAACTTCAGAAACCTCATTCTGGTTTTCCAGCTGGACCATCTTTGATTATTTTGTAAGGATCTTGTGCAAACTGTAGCAAGCAGGTACATAAAATTCAGTTACCTGTTTCTCTCTTCTCTTAATAAGATGATAATTCTCATTTTCTGCAGATTTCAACCACAAAAATTTACTTACTATTATATAAAGAAGTGGGAGCGTGGGTGAGGTCTTGTCCCTTTCTGTTTTATTCTGCAACATTTTATAAGTATTCTGACATTTAATTGTAAAACATCTATTCAACAGAAACTTTGTGAAAGCAATAAAAATGATTGTTTCTGAAAGTAGGAGGCTTGCTCTCACCTCACATATGCTGAGTAATGACCTCATATAGTCTCATTATAATGTGTAAAAGCAGTAGAAATTCAGGTAGACTGCATATAAAATCTGCCATTGTGTAGCTATTGGTGCATTGTACTTTCTTACTTTCTTACTGCTATCTGTTCTATCTGAATGTATGAACCAAACATTAAAAAGAAAGATCACAATGTCTTATCAGCCCAATTCAAACGGTAGCTTGACAACATATGGTTCTTAGGGAAGAAAGTATAGAATATAGTGTTGATACTGATTTGGAGAGTTAATGTCATAACACCTTTCCTAATTTTTATCATGTAGGCAGAGTGTTTGTTTACCTTTTAAGAGACTTCTGACAAGTAACTGAAATTAACATGCAAAACTTCTCTATCTTCAAGAATTCTTATGATTATATTTTTTTCTCCACTTGCACTTTAAAATTTGTTGTCTGCTGATTAACCCCTCCTCTTTCATTCTCTTTTTAACTTTCTTGCAAGCAAAAGATCCTTAATACAGAACAGGAAATCATACAACACTTTTCAAAGTTGTAAGCTCTTCCTAGATATTTTGCATCTGGCCTTTTTCCCAGCCTTGCCATCTTCTGTATCTCCATTCCTACATGTTTAAAATGGGAGCAATGATACTACTCTTATTCTAAAGCACCTTGAGAACTACTGAAGTGAATGATACATATCTATATTTTTTCCTGTGCATTTCCTAAATATATATCTAATACACATTATCAGTCTTTTATTTAGTAGTTTCTCCTCATTAGGGTCTTAGAAACACTTCTTTTCCCCACAATTTTATTTTTCTTACATTTTATGTCTGAGTTCTCAAACAAAAAACTACATCAACTATGAAACCAAGATATTTCTCTTTGGTTTTCATATAAAATGTGTGTGTCTGTAATTGATATTTTTTTCCACAGTTATAAGTGCAGATTTTGTTGTTGTAACACTTTTTGTCTATGTCAAAACAACAGATTTATATAGCGATCTTTTAGATGGCACTTTATATATTTTCCAGCTTGGTCTTTCACTAAAATTTGCTTAACGTATTTTGATCTGGAAATACAATTAGAAAAGGTATAGACAGTTAGACAACAGTATTTTTAAAAAAAGAATAAGCAACATAGTAAAAAATAAACAAGAAAAGTTCATATTAATATCAAGTTTGTATTTTACTTTGGAGAAACTTCCTAAATTGGAGCTTCTGGACAAAAATAATGTAAACATTTGAATAACCTGATCTTCATACATAAAAGGAATAAATCAAGAGAAGAAAAGATGAAAAATCAGAGTGGAGAATATAGAGTGCAGGCTCAAGACAATAATATCAATGAAAGAAAAGAAGACACAATACAACTGAAAGAAAGGGGAGTTTGCATGTAAAGTTCAAAGATTAACAAAAAGTTTTTACTCAAATACAAGACTATTCCAAGGCCTAATACTTTTAAAATGCTATTTACAAGAAATAAATTCCTTAATTATTTTCTTTTTATGAATAGTTATGTTATATATAGTTATATTTTACCTCAAATTTTGGAACAAAAAATATTCTTCTTGTTGAATGGCTTTTACAGGTATTTTTTGTCCAAAAATATAGTATGAAAGAGAAATTATGTTGTGTTTTTTTTTAAGATAAAACACTGTGTTTTTCTGAAGTTAATCTAATTTCATGTATTAGGAGAAATATTTTTTTAAAAAGAAAGAAATGAGTGAACAAAACCAAGATCTTTCTTGGGAGAGGAGAGAATAATGACTAAACATGTTGGCTTAATCACACACACAGAAATTTCTGGTTATAATTTGTGCTGAGTTTCCTACTCAGAGTCTCTCAGGAGCATTAAATAAGTTCCCGTCACTCTTTTAGGAAGGAAGAGGATGTGAAATGGGTAACCTATTGCAGTCTTTCTTCAAGTTTCATGGGGAAAGAGACTACAAAGAATCAATCACCATGGAGCAGCTATCGTGGGACGTCCTGTTCCTACTTTACCAGTCTGCAAGCTGTCACAAGCACTAGCTTCCTTCTAAACAGTCTGTGACTTTTGATGGATTTTAAACCCCTAAAGAGACCATTTTGTATTCAGGAAAAGGCAGCGTTACAAAAATCTTTTATTTGGAGGAGGATTTATATATAAAAGGTTGTTTTATTGAATATATATAGATTCAGAGTATATGAAAAAAAGGTTTTCTGGCAGCTGGGTAAAAGCAAGTAGATCTAAAAATACAATTTAATATAAAGCCCTGTAACTTCTCAGTTGCAGAGTATACTAGTAGCATATAAACTGTGCTAGCAGCATGTGAAATTTAGGTAATATTTAAGACAATGTTTTTCAGCTATAGAACATTTCATAGCTTTTCTGAAACACTGTTATTACCCTTTGCTATATTACCACATCTTAAACAGTAAAAAATACTCGAGTCATCTCATTCCTGATACACTGGGAGAGCTCCATTTTATGGCATTTGCTGGAAAGTTTTTAAACTCATCCTGTTTTCTTGCATCACAGAATTCCATATGGACTAGCCTGTTTAGTGTTGTTTAATACGCTGTGAAGCTCATCTGTTAAAATAATAAAATCCCAAATATTCCAGGAAGGAATCAAAATAAAGCATTTGAAAAGAGGAAGATGAAAACAGGTAACTATTTGAGCTCTAGGTAAATGTTAATATTCATAGTATAAAGTTGCTTGATGCTCACAGCACTTTAGAAAATCAGAATAATTTTGATCTAATGTAAAGGCACCTTCTTTTTTTTTTTTTTTTTTTTGTGAGAGGAATAATCTTGATCTCCTGATAGCACAGCTACACCAAACTAAGTGTTGGGTCACAGAGAGCTGAACCTGGGTTATGGTAGTGTTGGAGGAGGACAGTAGTGTCAGTCTTTTATGTAGAATAAGATCAGACCAGCAACTGAGGGCTGCTAGTGACTCCACGCTTCAAATACTCTTCAGAAACACTTTTTACTGAGTGGCTCCTGGCTGCTAGTCATGATATATCTATATATTTAGATGTGGGTATATGTGTCTAAAAATGTCCCTGGGTGTTACTGAAATCATTTAGAAGTTCACAATTTCCGTACAACACCTGGTGATGCTCAACTTGTTCCCCTGTAAAATAAGATACAATCACAGCACAGTATCATCTTTTGGGTGCCTACCTTCATAAGTGAGTCTGGAATATTTAGTTTACTCATTGAATAATTTTCTAGAAGATGTAGTTTCTGACAACATGAAGCTGTACATGAGAAGCAGCAGTAAAATGTTAATAAAATAGTATATTATATTGAATTTAAGGAGAGAAAAAAAAAAGAAACAAAAAGAAACATGAAATTTTAAAAGATTGAACACCTGGTAGGTAGCTGCAAGATTTTCTAGCAGAGTTATGTGCTTCTTAAGTTGAAGCAAAAAAGAAGAGAAGATAGACCTACATTCATTAGTTAATCACAGGAAAACTGTGGGACATAAATAAGATTTAGTTTATTCCTGGCATCGGTTACAGGTTAGCAAAAGAAATTTTCATCTGAAGTATTTTGAAGAGAGAGATGAAAGTATTAATGAAATCATACAGGATTTTAATGATAAAATTTTATATGGAATATTAACTGTGAAAAATTCCGATCTTGATATTCAGGAAAGATTTGCTCAAACTGAACTGGTGGAAAAAAGGCTTGTGAAGAGACCCTGTTTTGTGAGCATTGACTAGAAGAGTTTAACATGACTGAAACTTAGAGGAAACACAATTTTCTAAATACCTGAGTAACTATTTTAAGCATCTAAAAGAGACCAAAAAAAAGTATTTAAACTAAAAGAAAATGTTGGTACGTCAATAAATTTCTAACTAACAAGGAATATTAAACTAGCATGGAATAATTGTGGAATAATGTGGGAATAAACACAGAAACTTATCATCAGAAAGCTGAAGCTCTAAGTTTAAAGCAGCTTCTACAATGTGTTGGGTAGTTACAAATTTTAATTAGTTTGAAGTATATATGCAGAATTGTATAATATGATTGTATGACAAAACAGAATGTTTTTCTTGTTGCCCTGCAAAGACCTTTATTTTATATATTCATATGAAACAGCATTTTCAGAAGTTTTATAATTAAGTGTTTTGATTTTTATCCTACGTTGCCTAGAGGGGATTTATTGAAAAGTACTGGAAAATAATTCCTCAGTGTCTGCTCTCTCTTTAAGAAGCAAGCCAGTGAGGGAAAAAAGTCTGATTTACTTCAGGCTGATGCGTCTTTGTCAGGAACATATTAACCCTCTTTAACATTTACAGGATGCTGAAGCACTGTTGAGTCATATCTATTAATTCATAGATCTGTTATTATAAAGGTAAAGTGGTCACAATAAATAAGAATCGTTTAATGTGAGATTAAAATAGCATCTTTTCTATCTTAAGAAAAGTCATTTAACAACAAAAAAAAAGTTAAAAAAAAAAGTGTCCCATAAGTAGATAGTGAATACTTTTAAAAACACAAGCCCTTTACAAGATGATAAAGAAGATTTCTGCCTCAGGTTAAAAAATGATGTGAAAGCAATAAAAAAAAAAAGTATATGGATTAGTTACTGTATCATTAAGCAAAAACTATGTTCTTTTCCAGAGTATGTAAAACTGATTTTAATTTGGGTAAAAGGCCAAAGAACAGAAAACAGAGAAAATAATTTACATTAGACAGTGTTTATATGAATTAATCATCTCTCTTTCACCCTTCATGATAATGTGTTTGTTTTTTCTTTCCAGCCTTCCAGGTCTACATGCACTTATCACTGACATTTCTGGGATTAGGAGCAAATGTTTTTCATAATAAAAAGGTAGTTCAACTCTCATAGGACAACTCTTGTAGGGTCTGGAAATTGCATAAAAATATTACCAAGAGTAAATCCGGAAAATCGGGAACAACAAGATTGTGCAACATCATCTTTTTCTACCAAGATGCAAAAGGTATTCATGCTGGATCTGGGCATAGTTGTCAAGGGAAAACAAAGGTGATGAAATAATCAAATACTTGTGATTTCTCCAACAAAACTGTGGCTGAGATTTTATGATTTCTTCATCATTTGTCATGATGCTCCCTGGAATCATATTTAGTCCTGATCTTGGTTGTCTTTTCCCTGAACAAGTACATAATTATTAATATTGTGTCACTAAACATAATTTTGCTGTTCTGTTTTATACATCATAAAATAAAAATGTTGGCAGGGATAGTAACTAAAGATAAGGTAATAAATATGATGACCAGCTCAGAGGAAATACCTGTTATCAGGGACAGGAAAAAAAAGTAAGTGGAGATCACTAATATTTAAAAAATTGAGTAAAACCAAAACAGCTTCTTGTAAAATCCACAGCTGAATCCTGCACTCAGTCC
>NW_008794785.1:1275143-1276756 GCF_000699145.1 Aptenodytes forsteri
GGGGGGGGGGCGAGGAAGGACAAAACTAGCTGTTCCCTATGAAAACTGTGCCATTGGTTTCTATCTTCAGTTGATGTTTTCTTGCTTTTTTTTTTTTCTTTGGTTTATTTCAGAGTGGTTTACAGAATTATTTCTATTATGTTCTGTTCTGTATATTCTTGCACTTAATATAGGCTCTTTGTCTCTGACATGATAACTGCATATAGTTTTCACGGTTCAAAAGATCATGTATGATGTCACTAATAACATGACTAGTGGTACAATAACAGTGGTACCAAAAAACATAGCAGAGTTGTTCCCCTGGTTAAGATATAAATATGTGATCTGCTATGCTGTGGTAAATCTAAGGTAAATCTGCAAGGTTTTGTAGTGGTTATCAATATCCATTGATTTGAGCTTCTGAGGTTTTGTATCTGGACTTGGCTTCTACCATTTTATTCAAACTTGGTAAAAGGTAAACAATAATTGTACTTATTATCTCCTTAAGAAAACAGAGATGGGCAGGTATCCAAGAAATAACTATAGGCATTGTGATATTCAGTTCTGCAATTCCTACCATTAATATTCTAGTTTAGGCATAGAATTGCACAATACTTCTATCCTTTCCCTACTGATTATACTGAAGAAAATAAGGCTTCACAGCACTCATCATAATGAAGCTTGTTAAAATGAAAGAGAAAAGCCTGTTTCTGAAATTCTGCTTTCACCATGAACTTAGGGAATCTAGATTTCCCTTGTTGTTGCTCGTCTTCACTGAAGAGTAGGGCTTCATTATAGTGTAAAGGAGCAGGTGCACATGTAGTCCATTAAAGGTGAAAGATAGTTTGAGATACTTTTCCTTGTTGTCTTCTGAGAAATCAAAAGTGAGGATGTGAATATCAGTTTTAATTTGTTACAGTATGCAGTTGAACTGTGATGGCTTAAGCCCTCATAAGTAGGACTCAACAAAAATTATTTTCTGATGCTCCAGCATCCTATGTAAGCTTTTCAACTATTGCTGAAGTAAAATTTGTTTAAGGATGCACTAGAACAGACTAGGATCTTTCACACTGTCACTTACAAAGTCTGAGATGGCAGGCTGTAAGTAATAGATGAAGGCAAGTAAGAAATGACTTCTTAAAACCTCCCTGCTGAACTGATTCACCTTTACTAAGTGATAATGCAATCAAGGGTGAAAAGTTCTGGTACAAGACAAAACACGGATAAATGTTTCCCAGGCCAACAGAAACAAATGATTAACATAGATGAGTCACAGGCATGACTGCAAGAACTGCAGGATAGCTGGTGCCAGGCCTGAGACTGGGGTCAGGGAAAAGGGGGAAGACCCAGTGGTACAAACAAGGTACTGCTGCAGCCTGATTCACAGCAAAGAGCTTGTCTTAAGTGGAAACAGTCAGACCAGTTATCCTCAGGGTACTCAGCCCCCTGAGCTGGAAGACGGGGAAGGCGAGCAGGATAAACCCCCCATAATCCAAGAGGAAGCAGTCAATGACCTGCTACGCCACCTGGATGCTCAAAAATCTATGGAGTCGGATGGGATCCACCCGAGAGTGCTGAGAGGGCCGGAAGGAGGATCCGGGGAACTACAGGCCTGTCAGCCTGACCTCGGTGCC
>NW_008794785.1:1277954-1295464 GCF_000699145.1 Aptenodytes forsteri
TTAGTGGGCATGGTGGTGTTGGGTTGACGGTTGGACTCAATGATCTTAAGGGTCTTTTCCAACCTTAATAATTCTATGATTCTATGATTCTATGAAAGTTAATGCAATAAAATTTGGATTTTCATAACCATAAAAACCATGCTATGGTTTTAATAACCGTACTAACCATATCCAAAAGCAAATAAAGACTTTGAAAAATTTCATTCTAATATTTGTTTGCAAGTTAACTGAACTCACATGAACCTGGTTGCAGGCTATGCAATAAAATTTGGATTTTCATAACCATAAAAACCATGCTATGGTTTTAATAACCGTACTAACCATATCCAAAAGCAAATAAAGACTTTGAAAAATTTCATTCTAATATTTGTTTGCAAGTTAACTGAACTCACATGAACCTGGTTGCAGGCTAACTCTTAACATAACGGTATTCTGGTTGAGATGCAAGTTTCATGACAGGTGAACTTTGAATGGTAAGCTTCTTAGTAGGAATTATTTAAAAAAGATAAAAAGGGTTATTTTTATGTGCAGATGGACTTTGGACTACAAAACAGACAAGGCAGAGCAGGCAAAACAAGTTCGGTTGATTTATTCAATGTCTTTATTGGCCACTGGACTATATGGCTTTCACCTTTGTTTGAAAATATCTGCTAGAAGCATTCAGGCCCTGTAATATCTAGGGATTTCTGAACACAGATGGTTTTCCTGAGACATGCACCCCAAATATTCATTTCGCATTTACAGAGTGAGCCACATTCATCAGACTGACAGCTTCATAGAAATTCTATACTTGTCTTTGGTTTTGTTTTTTTTTTGTTTGGTTTGGTTTGGTTTGGTTTTTTTTGTTTGTGGTGTGTTTTTATTTTCTTAGTACAATGCTGAAACAAACATCATTGTATAATTTAAAAAATATAGTAGAAAGCTCTAACTGAATTTGTCACATTTTCCATAAATTACTTGGACACACGAGAAGGAATCTGGTGTTGCAGTTTAATGCATGAGAAAGGGGAGACAAATGTAAGTAAGATATATGTCTCGAAGCAATTAGATAAAACTAAAGTGTTCTTCTAAACCTATAAGGAACAATATGCGTCCTTATCTGAGTCTATGCCGACAGCCAATGACTTTAACACACAGCTCCCTGCTTTTCTGGCAGAAAAGCAAGTTTGCCATTTCTCGGTATCTTGCTCTAAGAAAAAATTCTACTGACTAGTTTTTTGCTTTCTTTCTTGAATGAAATATAAACTTTTAGTTTGCTCTGTATTAATTCTTCAAAGATCAATACTGTAACGGAAATAAAAAATATTGAAAAACTCAATACAAAAGAGTATATAATAGAAATTTCAGTGATATAACACAGAAACATAGTGAAAAATATTTACAAAAGAAATGAAGAAAAGATATTTTTCTACCATTTGTAACTTTGGAATTAATCCCAAATATACACTCAACACTGTGAGATCTTTTTACGTCCTCCTAAAAAGGAGGCCTCCTGTATCATGGAAACAGGAGAATTTATAAATACAGGCTACTTAATGCCTATTACAAAAAATCACTAAACCTTGCTCCTTGATAATTACCCAAGGAAGGAAGTACAAACAACAAGAAAAGGAAAGCACAACAGCCCCCGTTTTATGCTCCTACCTTTATTCATATTCAGAAAAGTTAAACGAAGTGGGGAGGGAAGGGAAAAAAAAGCAGTAATAAGCATACATCTTGACAGCTTCTTCTCTCCCATAACTCAGATTTCCAGAAACCATAAACAACAATAGATTGTAACCCATATGGCAAATGCAGGAACACTTATATGACAGTTTTGAATTGTCAGTTTACAGAAGTCAATGAGAGAGTTTCAACTGATTTCCACGAAACCAGGATTCATAGGGCCACAGAAATATTGGTAGAAAGAGACCTCTGGAGGTCACCGAGTCCAGCTTTTTGCCTGAAGTGGGGCTGTTAGATCAGATTTCTTACAGTGTGCTAGAGAGATAAAGTGTAGTCAGAAAAAGGTATGAGTGATTTCATTATTGTGTATGGACATATAGATTATAAACACACATACAATATACAAAATATCAGCATACTACTGGTAGGAATTATGGGATTATCATCCAAAACCTCCTGACCCATTTTATAGCCTTGTTTCAGATTTTTTAAAATTTCTTATTTTACTATCTTTTGGAATAAGAAAACAAAACTAAACTATGTTGGTCATTTGCTGTAACTGAAATGTAAGTGAATGATTTCCATTGATGATTGCTACTGTCAAACAAATATTTGGAAGTAGTTTTTCAAAATAACATAAACATTTACCAACACTGAAAGTCTATTAAAATTCCAAAGCTTTTAAATTAAGAGAATGAATTAAAAAAATATTTCTGAATGGAAAATTATTACATAAGAAGTCATTGAAACAAATATAAAAAAGAACTGATGAGATGCATAATTATCTCTGTGAACTACACTCAAGTTTGGTTCAAAGTTTTAGCTTTTATTCATGACCTGATATTTTAAGTTGGAAATCAGGAGATCCTAAGAATCTCTATTCTTGTCCATTTTCTCTCTTTCATCATGTGCTTTTGTTTGCATAATATAGAAGAGCAGCAGGGCAGAGTAATTACGGCAATCAGTCTCTGAACACATTAATCTGCTCTAAACTGCAGGGAGTAAATGATGCAGAAAGAAATCCAGCAGAGAAATATTTCTTTTGTTTGTGGCAAATCTCATAGCAAGTTTAAATCATGCAAGGGTAACTTGTAATTTATTTCATGGTTGCCTAGCTATCAGCAATTAAAATACCTGGTAAAAATGTTTGATTTGAAGAGGCTTATAAAGCATTTAGTTTATGTTAACTAATGAACACGCTATTGTAAACAATAATAAAGACTCCTCTTTGTTTACTTGTATGGAGAATAATTCTTGTTAATCACTATACTCTTCCAATAGACTGTAACTAAAGGTTTCCAATAGCAAATAAGATTTTTACTTTTCCTTTCCTTTCATTCCTTTTATTCTTGTTCTCATTTTGATTCTTACTCTCATTTCTTCTAGGTACTCTCCATAAAAATTTCAAATCACTGAGAGCAAAGATAAATTCATTTGGGAAAAAAGAAAATCAAAATCCACCTACATAGAGATGAAATAATGTACCACTTTCAGATCCAGTTGATGGAATTTCACTGACTTTTCAGTGAGAAAGAGTAAGTGTGAAATTTTCATGGCAAACCAAATGACTTTTCAATCTCCCTAGTTCTCTCATTCAATAACAAAGAAACAGTAAAATTTTGTGCAATGTTCAACTCTCTGCACTCTTAAAATAGCTTCCCTGTCTTTAGATTTGCAGTGAAAAGGGTGAGGGATTTTGTTTTGTTCATTTTTCTAGAAAAAGAACAGCATATTGTCTTTAGCTATTCAAATCATAACCCAACAGAGCATTAGGTACAGAATTTTGGTGAGTCAGTGCTGATATTCTGAGCATGGATGCAAAAAGGATATACTCTGTGCCTAACTTGGGAGAGAGCAACACTTCCCCCTAGTCATTAAAGCCAAATGATCATGTTTCTAATGAAGGAATAGACCACTGAATGAAATAATAGAATATAGTAAAAGAACATCTATGTTAATATTGCTTTATCGGCCTTTGAATGTGGCCTGTGTTTTCTAGCTATGTCAGAAATCTGAAAATGCTCACACTGAGCTAGTTATACATACATCTCATGTACAGAGTTATATAGCTTCTAACAAATGGTTTAAGTAAGTAACTTCAAGAAGGTGGAGTGCTGTGTGTTCTAACAAATCTGAATTTTCATGCTTACTTTACTTTAATTCATGTTTTATTAGAGTTTTGTTCTGAGTGTTAAAGGACTTATGTAAAGTATTGTCATGTTTATCATTGTTTTGGAACAACCACGTAATTTCACCCTCCCTCCCGAAGTAAATTGAAACAAACAGAATAAGCAACATGCTAACAAAGGAAGACTGTGTCACATTAAACTGATATGTCACTCTGATAAAACAGCTGATTTCCTAAACAAAGGAATACCGGTAGTACTATCTAGACTTTACTAAACCATTTGATTCAGTACTGAATGTTAGACTAGAAAGCTTTAGACTAGAAAGCTTCAGGATTTGCATAAGAATTATGATGTATAAAATGAATGAAGAATTAAAAGAGGGGAAGATAAGGCTGGAGAGAGGTTGCTAGTAGAGTTCCTAAAACAAATATAAGCCTTGGAAAAACTTGTAAACAATTCTTAAGGACCACAACACTAAAAAGTAACATATTACTACATTTGCTGTTGTCACAAATTTAAAGGAAGCATTGTCACTGCAGAATGACACCAGAATACAAAAAAGGGAAAACGGTATGATTGTATTGAGGATTTATTATATAAATGAGAATACTTTTAACAAAGTAAACAAAGAAAAAACAAACTACGAAAGAAAATGGTGCTAAACCCAGGAATTCTTAATTTAGAAACAACAGAAATTTATAAGTATATTAGTTAATATGATATATATTACTTAAGAATAATGTGACTCATTTGCAGCCAAGAAAATAATGAATAGATGACATACCAGGCATGGTACTTTCAGTAGTGAGTGCAAGGCATTCATAATACAACATCTGTAATATTTTCCACAGTTCTATCACTCATATTTAATAAAAATCAAGAAAGTGAATACAGACTACAATTCTAAAAAACCTGCTTTCTCAGACAGCAAAAAAGGGACTGTGTAGAAATATATATATACACACATACAGATAAATGTGGGAGGAAGACATTTAA
Source organism: Aptenodytes forsteri (assembly GCF_000699145.1). NCBI lineage: Eukaryota > Metazoa > Chordata > Aves > Sphenisciformes > Spheniscidae > Aptenodytes > Aptenodytes forsteri. Next base: position 1,282,745 of record NW_008794785.1, read on the forward strand.
ACACACAAAATATATTTGTGTTAGAACTTGGAGAATAAAACCTTTCTAACTGGAAGGACAGTTGGGCACTAGAATAGACTGCCTGGGAAAATTCTATCTCCAGCACTAGAGGGTTTTAAGAAGAGACTGGCAAAAATCTGTCAAGAATGATTTGGGACACCTGGTCTTGTCTTTGGGCAGGGAAGTGGAGAAGATGACATGTCTAGGTCCCCCTTTTGATTCTCTGAAAATCTTACTTTGAGCAGGGTATCTTTTGCTTCTTACTCTTCAGGTCAACTAACTGAGCCAAAAAAAAAAAAAAGTTCCAGCTTGTTATAACTTGGGTTCGTTCACTGTTTATTGCAGTGCTCCTCTAAAGCCAAGTTTTGCTTCATCAAAACCTCCAACAGTGAAGAAGGCAGAGCACACGCCTCCGTAACAGCTTGGTTCATGATCTGCATCCTTCACTATCATTTCCTTACTGTAGATCACCTTGCTATGATACAAGACAGTGGGTCTAATGCCACTCAAACCTTTCACATCCTAATGTAGAAACTGTGTCATTTCTTTATCAGGATCATGCTTCATCTATCCTCTTTAGTTAATCTAAATTCTGCTGTAACGTGAGGGTGGTGATAAGGACAGTTGGAGTAACTGCCTGCAGTTACTTGAGTCCCAAAAGTACACAACACTTGATAAAAATCTTGTTGCCACAGGTCATATTAAATGTGACCTTACTGAAGAGTCATGACTGAAAGAAGAAAGTATTTGTTCCATTGACAGCTGGGTGGAGAAGTCTTAAAAATAATCAGATGTAGCCTATGAGCTTTGTTATTTGCATAGTCTTGGTATATAAATAATTTATTAATAATGTTATGAATAATTTTGAATTTTTAATTCTATGCACCTATGCATATACTGTTGTAGTAAATGAAAAGAAACACAAAAATTGTAATCTAAATGAAACTTCATAGAATCAATAAGGTGGCTCTATAAAGGACAAAATGATGGGATGAGGAAAGTTCCGTATGTTTTCGGCAAAGAAAACTCAAACATACTCAGAAATATGTTGCTGTTGACTTTATAAAGACTGAAATTTTGGTTACTCTCAAAACCATTGTTCAAAGAAGCTGTCAGACTCAAACCCCTGCATGCTTCCCTGATACAAACTCTTACATGCCATTGCCTATGTCAACAACACTTGCTATACCAGCATATGTCACACAGGCTGATAGTTCAGTCAGCTGGCTGGATGTCACCAGCTCAGCCCTGCGAACAACGCAGGTGACAGACCACTCACCAGAACTTACTTGTCAGAGCTGTTGGTAAAGCAGTGAGCGAAGCGCAAGCATCAGACCCATGCTTCAGGTGTAAGACCAAACTCATACTGATGAACTGAAGGGGAAATACCAAAGGAGATGCCACACAAAATACTCAAGGAAAGTCTTCAGCTCTGTCAAGAACTATGTTCAGGGACAGTTTGATAAAATGGTTGGTTTATCAAATTGCTGTTAATGTAAGCATCATCCAAAAGCATTGAGATGAAAATATCAGCAACTATAGCTGTTTAACATACAATTAAACAAGGAAACTTAAAAAGACAGTGCTGTAAGAAAAAGGCACTGGGCAGGGAAAGTGGAAATCTTAAACAAAAGTGGAATCTTAAACAAGCTGTATAACAATGTATGTTAGCTTGCAACAGTCTATGGCCTTAAGATCAAGAATGCTACATCATTTTATCCTGAAAGTAGTAATAGGCTGTTAACTGAACAAAAATAATTGGATCTCAAGCACAAACATTTCAAGAGTGCATTAAACCATCTGTTTGCCATCTCTGAGGAAATATTAAATAAAATTCTACATTTCCCACACAGAGCAGCTGGTAGCAACAACCACATATACTAGGAAGTTTTACATCTCCTGTGTGGATGTTTTGGGAAATGGTATCACGAGCTTAAAACATACTTGCTAAAATGTTGAGAGATGAACATGCTGTGAAAACTGACCTTTTACAGTTTACCTAAGAGGTACCTTACTATTCTCAGTAATGATATAGCGGCATAGAATGTCTGTGGATATCTATAGATATTTTTCTCATAGAACTAAAATAGTAATAATAAAAATGAAGACCATTGACTCATATTTTATTTGTATAATACATAGTTATACTCCTGCACTTTTTGAGTTCAGTACGAAGTGCTGAAAGTCAGTCTTCAGCTTTTTGAGTGTGCAGAAATGTATGAAGTTTAAAATTAGGATATATGCTAATAGAAGTAGCACACTGAACTCTATGTCTCCTTCTGGGAAGTATTTTCAATGCAAGTTGAACCTATCTTGTAGCAAAGGCTTGCAATTCTTATCCCTTTTGGACTCTTACTTTCAAGTGGGAGGACAGATTGGATGGATTTTTTTTTCCCGAGAAAAAAAGTAAGATGGACCTGTGTAAAGCTGCAAAAAACAGTTGCAGCTGGAAAAGAAATGTCAGAATCAATTAGCATTTGAAGAAAGTGAACAGAGATCTGACTTAGAAGAAGAAGAAAAAAAAAAGGATCTCGCATTAGAGAAGAGTGGCCCTTCCAATCTTTGAGAAAACCAGGGAAATGAAAGTTGAGTTCTGAAGATTTTAAATGTGTATGTGCTGGCTACACAGTGACCTTTAAACTGGACTTTACAGGTATAAGTTTTAATGTACTGCACTTACAGCTGTCCTTTGTATAGGAGATTCCTATTCACATTTTGAAGAATGGGGATGTAGTCTCTCAAAGGCAAATGAAATTTAGATTGCAATATGAATGTCCACTGGAATGCTCATGGACTGGCCAGGGCAGAATTACAATGTCCATCCTATTTCCCAAAAGAACAGACAGGAAAAAGTATTTCAGCTGCAGACCAAAGAATAAAGGTTTCTACTGCTTTGTGCTTTCAGCTACAAGAAACTGTCCACAGCAGTATATGCTTCAAGCTGAGATATGCTGGAGTTTTTTTTCTGTTGTTCTTCATTGGCTTTTCCCCATAAGTAAAAATGCACTTAATCACATAATGCCTTCTGATTTCCAAACACCTTTTAGAAGAAAAATTTATAATGTTTACAGTAACCATGACAGAATATGATAAACTGCAAAAAGTAAAATAAAAGCACCAAATGAACAAACCTGAAAAGCAGAGACATTTTCTGATTAGAGTCATGATTTCCTTGCATAGCTGGGAGAAAACATGGAGTATTTAAATCCATAGTTGTGTTTAGCAAGACTAGTTTGTTGTAGCTGAAAGCAGTTATTTATCTATGCATGATGGAACAGGAATCAGATTTAGAGGAAAATGGCCTAACAAAATGTTTCACAGAGATGGGAAACAACACTAAGCCCAGCTTCAGACTAGGTTTCTGCTGTGTATTTCACTTTCCCACCATTCAAATGTTTGGGAGTTTGGGGACTGAAGGTAGAAGACTCTTTTAGGCATAGTTATGCTTCATCTCTTCTACTTGTGGTTAATTTCTTATTTAGAGAACTACCACAATAATACAAAGTTATAAAACTGTTTTAGATATTGGCCAATGGACATGTGGGCAATTTCTATTTTCACGTAGTCTGCATTCACAGCATTACCAAGAGGCAACCTTTCAAATGAGCTGTGGATAGGGAAGATGAAAAAGAAGCCGGTTTGCCTTCACATAAAGGAATCTTCCCCTTTGCAGTGATTATAAAGCATACGTCACACTTGGCCCAGTCGCACATACTTCTTACAAACAATATTGCTTAGCATGGGAACCACATAACACCTCTAAAGAAATTATCTATTATTGTTTGTTCCTTTTCAGGGAACTATGGCAAGCAGCAGTAATGCTGAATGTTTTACTTCATGCCTTTTAGTAAACTCAATTCAGAGTGCAGAATTGCTTCCTGGGAGCATACCGGCTGGGGGTGAGATGAATGAGACACCTGAGAGGTGTAAGATATGGCCTATATTTAAGGAGTGGAGTAAATGAACTAGCTACACTACTGAATGCCTCAGATCTACCTCATGAATTACTGCTTTAATGGATATAATCATGCATATCCCCTAAGTTATACTAGGCTTGATGGAGGAGTAGAGTAGCATAACAAGTAATAATTAATTTATAGATTTGATATGACACGTGGTGGAGACTCGTCATCTTCACACAGTTAAGTGTTAACCACTATGTCCCTATACGAATTATAACATTAAATAATTATTTCCTGTTAACTTAATATTTCTTTCTTGAGGGCACTGTGTGCACGTGTAAGTTTGGTCTCAGCATTGAGATACAATCATATTATTTCTAATGTTAATTACAGTAATGGTGAGGATAACTAATTGAACTGACTTCTGTCTTGTTCTAAACAGGCTGCACTTGATGGACAGATGAGCGTAGAAATGACTTTCTATTAGTTACAGGAAGTAAAAAATAAACTGTATACATAGTCTGAACATTTTAAAATTTTCTTTCTGGCTTTCTTAATTCTTCAAAGGCAGGTCTGTTTGACAGTGCTGCAGTCTTTGTTTCTTTCTTTAACAGGCAAAAATGACTGCAGACAGAAATTCACCCTAATACGTATCCAGATATAATCCCCGACATTAAAAAATGCTAACAATAATGGGTGTCCTAAATACCAGAATTCCTGGTGAGTTGTTTGCTCCTTATTTGGATACAAAATTAAATGCAAGAACAGCTTACTAATTAGGAGCAGCTATTTGCATCTACTGATCTGTACTGCTGTGTTCATGTTTGTATTTGCTGTAGAGTTTAGTAGGAACCTTTACAACATTTTAAAGAGATTTAAGGAGATTTCAGGACTGAAGTGTGCTTGTAAAAGAGTAATCAAAGCAGAGGTGGCTTCAGGGTAAGCGACATCTGTGGTCATTTGGAAACCCAAAATATTAGGTATCTATATCTGATACATTTTTCAACTTCAGTTCCAAAATTTCACTGGTAATTCATCTGTTTTCTATGAGAAAATACTGCAGTGTCATAAAACACCTCAATATAACAGACTTTTCATTTCCATATACATCTGTGTTTACCAATCAGACTCACATTTCAGCTTTGTTGAGTACATATGGCTTAGAGAGGATTTTAAAAAGACATGCATATGGTGTGGTTAATGGATTTAAGGAATGTTGGCTTTCTGCTCAAACTACCTTCAGATCTGGACAAATGAAAGAGTTACTCTGGGCACCATGCTGCACTGACCAGCAGAACAGAGGTGGTTTCTCCTCCTGCTCTACAGGAGGAAAAGCCAAGCTGGCTGCTGCCAAGGAAAGGTGTTATGTGTGTGGAGTGTTGGAAAAAAAGCAACAGCAAATCTTATTTTCCAGGGGTCCTCTTCTGGTAATCTCTTTTGTTATTGTCATGATTTAACCTGGCAGGCAGCTAAACACCACACAGCTGTTCGCTCACTCCCCCCCTGGTGGGATGGGGGAGAGAATCAGAAGGGTAAAAGTGAGAAAACTCGTGGGTTGAGATAAAGATAATTTAATAGGACAGAAAAGGAAAGGAAAATAATAATAATGATAAAGGAACAGACAAAACAAATTATGCACAATGCAATTGCTCACCACCCACTGACCAATGCCCAGCCAGTTCCAGAGCAGCAGCCCAGCAACCCCCCGGCCAACATCCCCAGTTTTTGTTCAGCATGGTATAGAATATCCCTTTGGCCAGTTTGGGTCAGCTGTCCTGGCTGTGCCCACTCCCAGCTTCTTGTGCACCTCCAGCCTTCTCGCTGGCAGGGCATTACAAGAAGCTGAAAAGTCCTTGACTTAGTGTAAGCACTGCTCAGCAACAACTAAAACATCAGTGTGTTACCAACATTATTCTCATCTTAAATCCAAAACACAGTACTATACTAGCTACTAGGAAGAAAATTAACTCTATCCCAGCTGAAACCAGGACAGTTATTTATACCGCTGAGAAACTTGAACCAGCTCTGAAAGTCTTGAGTCCTACCTGTCAAACCAGAGCCTAAAAATGATGTTTGGGGGAAGGCAAAGGTCAGAACATTGCTTTATTTCTGCTACAGGATTCATCACATGTTTTTGAATGTTACATGTCTTTTTTATGACATACATTTATTTTACATTTACATGGTGCATACTTGTTGAATTAGGAGTGTTTTACTTCCTTATGGCCATCACGATAACCAGTCATGAGTCTCATGTGAATCCACATAGCAATTGAAAATAAAGCAAAAGTCAGTGTTCTAGCCTGCAGTCCAACTCACTGAATTGCTTAATCTTAGACATAAAATTTATTAGATTTAGTGAACAGATCCCATTTTTGGCCAGGAATCACAAAGGCTCAGTGCCAGTTCATTATTCCTATCATTCAATCATGAAAACTGTTATATGCTATTAATATGCTATTCACAGATACTGAATGCCAGAAATAATCCTGGTGTTGAATCAGACTTCATGCACTATTCATGATGTCCTCTGTAATATTATTTTTGCGACTCAGAGAGAAAGAAACAGTATTGCTACTTTGGGAAATAAGTCATATGCAACAGTATTTGTCTTTTAGGGCCATCTGATGAAATTTCTAAGCTTTGATATAATTAAAGGCAAAGATCTATGTTACTGCAATGTTGAGGCTAAATTTCATGTTGAGAAACTATTTAAAATTACTAAAAAAGTACAAAAAAATCTCTTCTTTAAGATCTCCCCTCTAAGGCCCCTGATCCTTAAAGCAAGGTTAACCAATCTATGCCATGAAGCAAATATATTTTGCAGAATATATTTTTAAAAACACAGATTTTAAGCAATTAAAATGTCAGCTGACTTGGGGTTAGTCACTTGGCTAGTGTGATTAAAAGTCTGCAGTCAACAACAGAGAAGGGAACAACATGGCTAGCATGAAATCTAGTCTTTGACTCTTCAGTCCAAATGATTTTGTATCATTCAGCTGACCACCAGTCATTTCTACCTAAATTTACAGTGTTATTCTCACATTCCCCTGGCCAACAGGATCACACTGTATCTGTTGCTATGTCCTGTAACTTGAGTTTTGTCTTACGCAAGACCATATTTCCAATACATAACTGTGAAAACTCATTAGCTTTCTCAGTGGGACTGCAAATGTAGTATTTAAGACCTGTATTATTAGTAGTAGCATTTTTAACCAAGGAAAGTATTTTTTTATCATTACGGTTAGTTTGTTACTTCACTGTTAGTGCAATCAAAATCAATTCATCTATGTCACTATCTGTATATGCATAAGAAGGCAGTGTTTTAGAGTCTAATTATTTTTAACTCAAAGCATCAAGGAAATTTCATCTTGGAAAGTCTTTTTATTTGTTTCTCTTTTCCTCCAGAAAGTCTGTATTCATTAAGCAGAAAAAATTAATAACTGAAAGGCATTGGTGCAGAAAAGTGAAAAAAGGGCTTCCTGAAAGTAGCTTTCATGCTCTGAACAAGCTTTCTGTTTCAATTTCTTTTCCTTCCCTCCCTACCATTTTCAAATCATTGGAAGGATAAGGTTATTTGTGGTGTTATCAAATGCCTCCTGCCATACTGACTGTGATGTATTTCCTAACCTTTACTCTGGCTTTGACTGGGTGATCCCAGCCACTGCATCAAGGGAATGGCTCTTCTGCGGCAAAATTAAATTCTGTCATACCCAGTTGTTTGGTTCCACATTGTGATAAACTAATCAAAAAGTTTATGCATTTCTAATAGAAGTCAGGAAACAGTGAAATTCATGGAATCAAAGGAAATTTAAAATATAAAAAGAACACTGATTATTTGCCAATATGTTGTTTTTTTCCCATCACAGCTGTTGACTCGTTCCAACACATTCTTAACATAACCTTTGCAGGCATAGATTCTAATGTATTTCTTTTCTTTTATGACACTAACTGTGCTATGTCATCAGATAAAAGTGTTTCTGGGTATTTAAAGAGCTGAGCAATAGGCTAAAAAAAAAAGATGGTCAGATGCTTATTGTGTAAGTTCTATAAGACTGCAGCAGGATCATTTGACAGTGCCTCATCTAGCTGCAAATGAAACACACTAGACATGCAAAGCTATCATCAGCACTGAAGTAAAGAAAAAGGAAAGGGACAAGGAAAAAGAATATAATATCATAACTATATTGCGTAAACACTCCTGCTCAATATTTTTTTGACTGTAATTCTAGTTTTTATTATTTGTAACATCTTCAAAACCAGGAAAAGACTAAACCAGAACATCACAGAATTTAAGTTGGAATGAAAAACACATTAAAAAAAAAAAAAAAAAGAGGAGCTGATAACCTAATGTGGAAGATTCCCTACCTGTTTTTTGAAGGAAAGGCATCTCACAAAAGCTCTTTTTGTACCAGCACATTTAGCAACTAAGTATTCCTGAAAACTGTATTCCAATTTCCTTTCAGACAGAATGAAGTCAAGAGTCATCTGCAAACCAGTGAAAAGCCTTTTATTTCTTTGTCATTTTTGCTTTGTAAGATTTGTAACAGGCAAATGTATTTCTGTTTACACATATGCTTAGCAAAAATTAATTTCAAAGAAGAAATGTAAGTTACAGTTACTGCCAGTTGCTGGCTGTGTTCATGCTGAAAATCACTTTATTCAATGCCTGATATAAGTGAGTGTGACCACGTTTGTTAGTGGCTATACTGTTTGCCATTGCAGAGTACAAATGCCTGCTGAAGTTGAGCCACCACATTTTCGTCCTGTGAAGGCCTCAAAGTCTGTTTGGAGTCAGACAACTGTGTCGACACTATGCTCCAGCTATCTCATGCCTGTTAGTGCTTTCCAATAAAATATTCCCACTTGCCTTCTGCACACCCAGCAGACAATGGATAGTGGTCATGCAACTCTTACGCTGATTTCTAGTGCTTGGTCTGAATTTGCCCAGAGATATGTTTGAGAAAACTTGCAATCAGGAAGAGGTATATCTCAAGACCATCTACATTTTCTGCAAGGAAAGTAAGGCCTTGGCATTGATGCAAGGAATACCTCATATCTCATTCACTCTCTGATAAGTTTGAGTAAAAAGTAAAGCAACTGGAAGGCCATCAAGAAGTAGTAATACTGTGCGTGTGGAGTATAAGGAAGTTAGTTAGATGCTACTGAGATAATTGGCAATTGAGGTCAAAATTTCCAGGTATGTATTTGGATATATAATTGAAACTCTGTCACTGCATAGTGTTGCGTGAGAAACTTGTTCACCATTCCTCTTTGTGTTGGCTTGTGTTTGGCACATACTGCAAAAAGAAATGTCAATAAAAGTCTGCAAAAGCCATTTAGATGAGAGGTTGGAATGCTTTTTCTGCCACAGTAAGCCCCCATTTTGCTCCCCTAAGCTTGAGAATGACTGAGGGCTAGACCTGGATTTGTCGAGGAGGGTCTCTCAGCCTTAGGAATCTGGCAGGCAATATTTCAAGGCTGCTACCAGCCAGAGGCAGTGGTGGTTTCCTACAGAGATCCCATGTAGACTTTTGTAATGGGGAAAGATTTTAAAATCCATCTTATGCACTTGATGCAGTAAGAAAAAAACTTACCGCATTCATCTTTTTAAAATTCGACAGTATTGGCCCCAGTGAAGCTGAAGACAACCTGGAATATCTCCTGCCTGATGGCAGCATACTGATAAAGCAAAAAAATATTTCATCAATAGACATGTGAAGCCAGGTCTAGGACTTACAAACACTCATAAGATACCAAATAAATCTGCATTTTGAAAGGCTGCAAGATGAGTTCTCTGAAATGAAGAAGAGAACTAAGTTTCTTTGGGGGTCTTTTGGGTTTTTTTGGTTTCCCAAAAAATACCTTTTAGAGTAGGATGCTACAGAAGGTAAATTTCAACATTAAAATGTGTCATGATGTCTTGGAGGAGTGTATAAAGTCTCAGAGCTACAGGGAAGCCTGAAAATGACTATGAGCAAGCCAGCAGGAAGCACAGGTGGAACAGGCACCTCCATTAGGCCATGGTAAAAGATCGGGACATTCAGCTCACCCATTTCCATCACTGAGCACTTTTGTCAACAAAACATTGAATTTCCAGCTGTTTGTACCAACATGCAAACGGTGCAACAAATTGGGAATTAAAACGTGTATGTGACATCAGGAGAGCAGCAACATGATATGGATAAAGCTAAAGTGTCAGCTCTGGCAAGGAAAGCTAAATACAGTGGTCTTTGTGGACAGGGGATTGCTTCTTCCAGTCCCAGTGGAACCAGAGTTGCTCATTGCTCAAGCCAACGAGGTTTCTCCCGCTCCAGTCCCATACAGCCAGGCTGCTGCCATTCCCGCTCCCTAGGTCCTACCAGCAGTGAGCCTGAATGCCTATTACCACTGTCACAACTCAGACTGGGTACCTCAGGGGGTTGTAGTGGTTTCGTGATTCTCTTGGGCTAAACTAAGTTGAAACGACACTAGACGATCGATCAAATGTTTTATTTATGGTAGAAGCAACCTGAACTTGGAAAGCATAATGGCAGGGGGCGTGGGTTCTATTGAGACATTTATAAGAAGAAAAGGAAAGAGAGGAAAAGGAAAAAGAGAGGGAGAGAGGAAGAGAGATTTCACCACCCTTGGATCCTGTGATGACGACTGCGGACCTGTCGATCCTCCAGTGGTGGGTGCGCACGTGGCTCCTTGCAGTGGCACCTTTTATAGCCTAGTTCCCGCCTCTCGGCTGTGCCAGTCACGCCCCTCGAGGAGTTACGTAACTCCTGATCTCCTGTGCAGGCGCCACCGTGGGGGTGGTCGCGCGAGGCTCTTTTGGGTGGTCCCCTTCCTCAAATGAGCTCTGTATGACCTCGGGCCATATATGGTGCGTTGTCTTGCCGGGCCTATCAGAACACAGAACTGCGCACCCTCCGGCAGGCCCTCTGCGTCCTGTGCCTCTCACCTGAGGCCCACCTTTGCCATGCGGACCGCAACCTGGTTTGCCACAATGTTTGAGACATTAACCCTTTCAGTCTCTCACAACCACTAGACACATAAAGGCACAAAATACAGACAAAGCTGGCTGCACAAACCAGCACAAAGAGCAATACCTTTGCTGGCACTTTAGACGGGTCTGGAGACCGACATCCCTGCAAAATGGTTGGAGCAGGGACTGACGGCCCCATGCTGGGCTGAAACAGGGTCCTGGGTCCTGGGCCCTGGGCAGGGGCGGGGGGAGCCCCACTGTGGGGCTGAGCAGGGACAGTCAGGGCTGTTGGTGCCCTCAGGGCCCTGGCAAGTACAAAATGGAAGTATTTATTTCTCCAGAGCCTTACATATACGCTTAAAGGTTATTTGTCCTTTTACTAGAGAGGTAGATAATATCAGGAATAATTACTTGTCTCAACTAAATAGGGTAACAATAAATGCTCACAATAAGACTTACAGTACATTAATCCAACTCTTAAAATGTACATGCATCACTAAGTTTTATGCTCAACAGATATCATTTAAATAACACCCATATAAAGAGAACATCTATATTACAGCACCCACCGTCAGAAAACAAGATGACAGTTCTTGAGTCTGGTACAAAAAGTGAGATTCTAATGGCACTCATTTGACATTAAATGCGATCCACTCTTGGGCTAATAAAGATGTTTTCAGTATTAATGAAACTAATCCAACACTACAGATTTCTGCCTGCTCATTATAATAATTTATTCACAAAGTGTTCAGTTGTTCCTGTGAGACCCTGATGGAGAGTTGTACCTAGTAGAGACATTTCTAGGAGCACTTCTAAACTGGTCTCCAGCTTCTCTCTGACTCTTTCCTTTGCTGTCCCTGTTAAGCTTCTTCAAGCAGCCAAAATCTGTAAACATGATCCTACTCTAACATTTTCTAAAATGAGTCCATGATCTGTGGGGACACAAACCTTTAATTCTTCACATTTATGTGTTTTCAGTTCAGCATTACTCTGGCTGCCACAGAGTTTGTAAGACAGGCTGAGGGAATACTGACATAGAATAAATAATAAAACAGAAATGAAAATAAGCAATAAAGCCAGGGTTTATTAGTAATTTGAAAAGATTTGTTAAAACTGTTCACACCTTCTGGCTGGAAATACCAGCTAGAAGAGAATTTGAGCAGACATTTTGAAATAATCACTGACAAGAAAAAAATACTTAGGATCTGGTGCAAAGTTTACATAAGATAACCAGGACCAACAAGACAATAGTTATGACTATGAAATCAAAACAGAAAAGTGACATTGCAATAGCTAAGGTCACCTAACATGAATATTTTTAGGTCAACTGACTCCGTGTCTCCCATTCCCATTCCTAACTGGTCATGGGGCAGCCACTCCATCTCGCAACACTTCACCAGAAAAGTAACGTTGCCATCGCTGCTCAGTGGTGTACATCTGACAGGGATGACAATAGGTCCCCTTACTCCAGTCTTTCCAGCACACTGGTTTTGGCACCCTGCTGATCAGGAATCATGCCGCTGTGAGTCTTTTTCCTTCCATCTAATACTGTTGTTTGGGGATACACTGAGAACAAGGAGCTCCTGGACAAACTCAAACACAAAAAGGAAGCCTACAGAGGGTGGAAGCAAGGACAGGTAGCCTGGGGGAGCAGCCAGGGATCAGGTTAGGAAAACTAAAGCCTTGATAGAATTAAATCTGGCCAGGGATGTCAAGGGCAACAAGAAAAGATTCTATAGGTACATCGGGGACAAAAGGAAGATAAGGGAAAATGTGGGCCCTCTCCGGAAAGAAACGGGAGACCTGGTTACCCAGGATACGGAGAAGGCGGAGGTACTCAATGAC
>NW_008794785.1:1296961-1299634 GCF_000699145.1 Aptenodytes forsteri
CTGATCTAGTTGAAGACGTCCCTGCCCATGGCAGGGGGGTTGGACTAGATGACCTTTAGAGGTCCCTTCCAACCCAAACTATTCTATGATTCTATGAACCTAGCCATATGCATATGCATTCATTAGCTGCGCTTTCAGATCCAGGTGCTTAAACATTTGGAATGACAATGTTAAGTATCACTATGCCTTAAAATAATTTTTGGTTCCTGATCATCTTCCTGTGCAAGTGTCGTAATTGTTTGAAACAGTGCTAAACTGTCTCTTGCTCTTTTTATTTCCCTCTTATGCTATCTCTTTTACTTTTTTTTTACTCTTGATACAACTTCTTTAGTAGTTTCCTAGTCTTTTTTCTTAATATTACACTGGAATTGTCATTGTGGAATGCAGTTTAGACAATTTTTCCAGTATTCTGCTTTATTCTAGAGCTCTGGACATCAAACAACAATTTGATTAATTTAATTCTTTCTTTACACTGAAAGAACTCAAAGACAAAATAATGTGTCAAATCTAGATTCTTCATGAGCTCTAATTCTCATGACATATTTTCAGTTTACACCTAAAACCCAAGTATAAAATGTTGTCCTTCCTGAAATGAACAGTAAATCTCTCTTGGGTCTGTAAAAATTAACCTTGAATTATAAGAATCTATAAAAGAATTATATTACTGAAATGAATCTTACTTTGTAATGGGGTGCAGTATCCTTTAAAGATCCCACAAAGGAAACCTTAGGAGAAAAAAAGATTTATCTTCCTAAACAAATATTCAGAAGAACTCACTTGTCGTTCCTAGCTGCAGAACTAATAGCCTTACTCTTACAAAAATTTCCACAATTAAGGAATTAATCAGTGATATATTAGTCTTGATTAACGCTAGTCACTTCTATATTCAGTGAATTCTTTCAGACTATTCTGAGTTCAGCTTGACACTATGCTACTTTAATCTTTTTTTTCTTCTAGGAGTATACCCAGTTTTAGATTACTCAACATTAAATCACTCTTCACTATTACCCCTTCCATTTCCTACCAGCATCCAGGCTTCCTCACCCAACCTTGAGAATTTCCAGTGTTCAAGGTAATCCCTTTCCTCCCATGAATTTAAGAGGAATTACTACTATTTAGATTGAAAATAAAGATTAGAAATTGCCAGTTAATCTGCTCAACATCTTTGACATTTAAATGTAAATGTAAATTTATTTTACTTCACCAGCAGTTGATATTTGTGTGCTTGCTACAAAATTACACATCTGAGAGTGTCACCTAAAGAAGTCTACTCTCGATATTTCAGTTGAGTGTGTATATTAAGTGGAATGGACTACAGCCTAACAGTTGGCTTTCACTGTTGGTCACACTTCTGACACACCTTAATCAGCTACATTTGGAAAAATGTCTTTCCATTCTGAGCTTTCTCAGAACAGGGTGAGCAGGTGGTAAAATTGTATTACCTTTAAAGGGGTTGTTGTTGTTGTTGTTGTTGTTGTTGTTGTTATTATGTAAGATCTTCTTTAAGTATAAGAAGCCAGTCTTGTCATATTGCTTAACAGTCTGCTGAAAGGAACTTTGAGAGTATGCAGATGAAGATAAGAACTTGATGGATTAGAATTTTATGTCAGTAATCAAGATAGATTACCTGCTTCTCAGAAACTGCCAAAGACAAGGCCTTTTATAAACAGACAGAAAAAAAAAAGGGACAAAACACTGGGTGCCATATTCACAAAAACATAAAAAATGGGATTGAGGAGGAAATGGATGCTTAAATTCCAGAGCAGTCTAAAAATCATAGCAGTGTTGCTACAGAAATAAAGGATTAAATGAAATAAAGGAAATTTTTGGGTTGTTTATCCCAACTTTTCAACATCACGGAATGCCACAACTTCAGATGAGGAGCAGCATGCATCAGCAAAAGAGAGCTGCAAAGTAGACTCCGGGAAGTATATCTTATTAGTGGATCCTTTGAGTTCCTTTTAACCAGGGAATAACTTATAGAATCTCTTCAGGGTCTTTGTCTTCTGTACTTGTTTGATTTTTGTTTCTGTGAATAGTACTGCTGTTAAGTGTTTGGGAGTTAATACCTCTATTCAGCATTGTGGGGCTGCCATGTCATCATTCATTCCAAATTGTAGGCACCTGTTTTATTTATGGAGTTGTGCAGCAGACCTTTTGCATTCTAAAAAGAGTTCATTGCTAAACAGTGCACGATTCATTGAAGATTTGCAGTCAATATTTCCCAAACTAGACAGCCATAAAACACATGCATCATTTGCAGTCTTTTCTGTATGCAAAACATTTTACTGTATTTGTATATAAAATGTTCAAAATTGCAAAGTTGTATCCTCAGCAATAGTATTTTAAATATATTCTTGGGTCCCTGCCACTGATGCTAATTTTAAGAAAATGTATGCATTAATTAGTTCCCATGATAATAGCATCTATAAATTGATTTAAACAGCGAAGAGTGACAGACTGGCTTTTTCTTAAATTGTGTCCAATGGTTATTTGAACAGATCCTGTTGCTAGAAAGCCAATGGCAGATGTTATTTTTTAACTACAACAAGCAAAGCCGCACTTCTCTGTGCAGCACTTGTTAAATCCCCTTTAAGCTTCCAGCAGAGGTCTAATAAGGTTTATCAAATCTGTACCTTTTAAAAAATTGACTCATCTATATGGTAAAAAAAT
>NW_008794785.1:1299669-1315792 GCF_000699145.1 Aptenodytes forsteri
ACAGAAGGATAAATGTTTCTTTTGGTGCTTTTTAATTCACAGTATCATATACGCTTTTTTTTTTAATAAAGAGAATGATAAAAAATTCTCATTTTTTATAACAATAATGTATGAATTTACATAATTTAAGAATAGTAAATGTGCTATTTAAGTATTTTATAGGGTTTAATTATTTATGTCAAATAATTACATTTTCAAAAAAACCAATTGTAGTTCCAGCAATAACTGAGCAGTTCTAAAAGACAAGGAATCTATTTCCACCTATACATACATATTCCATTTCTGGTATTGTATTGCTATAAAAATACAGGATATACACACCTAACTTTTTTAATCATATAACATAGAGCACTCTTTTTTTGTGATCCAACTTTAACATCATTCTTCCTCACCAAAAATTTGCTTATAAAATTTATTTTCATTGCATTTTAAGCTGTAGTCTTTGTAGTGTAGGGTACACAATACCTACACTACATTGCTAGTGTAGGTATTGTACATTAGAGATGTACAATAGAAACATTAGAGATACTGAAGCTAAGGAATTTGTAACTTTGTCAGACATTAGAACCAGTATATCCTTATTAGTTGTTGTTCCATCTGTTCCATATGGTGTGTTTTCCCTTATAGTAAATTAACATCAGAACAGCACTGATGACATGCTTGACCTGCTCTGTGAGGTGGTTCAGTCACTACTTCATGCAGTGTAAAATATTGTTGTTCTACCACACATATTAAATAATATCACACATATATCCCATGAAGTATGGAGATGAATACAGTCTTTTAAAGCTTTCATCAAAGTCAAATATTCAGAAATTGCTTA
The DNA here is from genome assembly GCF_000699145.1 of Aptenodytes forsteri. Taxonomy (NCBI): domain Eukaryota; kingdom Metazoa; phylum Chordata; class Aves; order Sphenisciformes; family Spheniscidae; genus Aptenodytes; species Aptenodytes forsteri. The sequence goes on from NW_008794785.1 coordinate 1,300,493, forward strand.
AAGCCAAAAAGAGACACTAAATTAAGCATATATTTGTCAAATTTCTAATGGCTCTGTCACATAAATAGCTGTTCAGCACAGTATGGGCCTTTCAAAAACCTGTTAAAAATACACTGGTAGAAGTATGTCAATCCAAACTAATGAAAAAAAGTAACACAAAAGTTATAAATATTGTTTAAAAACTCAAACCTTAAGTAATATAAATTAATGTCTGGGAGAAAATAATTATAAAGAATGTGGCAGAAGAAAAACAGGACAGTGTTCTGCTAGAGCATGAACTCATTCTATTGCACCTGATTTGTGGGCAATTGTGAGGAGAACAATGTGATATAAGAGAAAAGGAGCCGCCTTCTAAAAGTTGAGGATGGATGAAAAGTCATGGATCAAGGGGAGGGTGATTAGGCGCCTTTTTACAAGAATTAAGCTGAGCTGATCCTGTTATTTCTGTGGCATTATATAGGCATCTTCTCAAACCTTGGCTTTATATTATGCAAAAGATTTACTGGTTTCCTCAAGAAGGAGATAGTCCACACAAACATTTATGTGGTACAGTTAAAATTCTCATGCTTGGAATGTAGGACCACATTGGAGCACCTTCTTTGAGCAGGAAGCTGAGCTAGAGACCTCCTGAAGTCTCTTCCAACCCGGACTGCTCTCTGATGTTGTGATATGGAAAAAACTGAGATCCCCTCAGGTCTTGAGAAGATTTGATGACTAGTTGTATTCACATTGAAGAATTTCCACTTACATCAATAAACCTAAATCCATTGTTTATTCTATCTGAATCTTTACCATCATTAAAACTGTAAATGTGTCATTTTTTTTTCCAGACATACTGTTAAGGTGGACCTTGGAGGGTCCAGAAGATGCTGCTAAGGAAAAGTAGTTTATGATAGAAAAGTAATCTCTCTTACAGACATGCACAGTCTAAGACATTTAACTGCATACAAGACAACATATCTGTCAAACACGGAATACAGTAATTGTGTGCCACATAGACACATAGGAGCACAATACTTAGAGATAGAAAATATCCCTATTTAGTGTGTATGGCCAACATTTCATCTACCAATCTGAATAACAACAATACCATTCCAGCAGACTTATCAGCATGTGCTGGCTGTTTTTTTTCCCCTACCATCTGCAGCATATGCAAACACATTGCAAGAAAAACACAAATCACCCACTGAGGTAATTTTTCTTTGTGTCTCCTGCTTGCTTAGAGTTACATAACCTATCACCAGGTAGCATAATAGAGAGTCTCTACTTCTGTTGTAAGTTGCCTTTTATTTTGGGCAGCTGGCACCAAATCAAAGAGCTGGGTTAGGTACTAATTATTAACCAGACTAATGAAGACTCCAACACTGTAAATACGTTAATTGCTTAACAGCCACAGATGTATGCAGCACAACAGACAAAATTCAGTGACACTTTCTTCCTGGAGCAAGATTACATATCATTTGATTTTTTTACTTTGCTGTTAGCCTGATTAATATTGGTGTATTTTTGGACAAAGTGATACCACGTTTCAGCATAACTGGCAGGTTCTACATCCATAACAAATTCAGCAAATGAATAAAACTCATCCCTTGAGCATAAAGGTTAGTCTGACTCTAGATTGTGGTGCTTGTCACTTCATGAGGCATCCTTATGTTCTTCATGGGTGTAGAAATCTGCAAGAGCAGTCTATGCATTTTTGCATGCTTACTGCAGGAATATTAGAATGAATCCAAAAGGTACTGTGAAGTTTCTTAGCCAGTAGTTATTACTGCAAAGTCAATCCTCCATTTAGGTGCTAAATGTGCTTAGCATGTATATATTTCATGTGTATACATTTAGACAGTCTTTAGTGCTGAACCCACATAGGTGCTGAAAGTCAGCTGTAATGCTTACTTTTGTTGACAGAAGAACCGTCAGTGAATGCAGGAGGGATCTTGACAACTAACACCCTTTCAGTCTATCTTCTCAGTATCACCTAGACCTTCCCGGTATCTGGAGCATGCTGTACTACCCTTACAGTCACCAGACATTTTTACTTCCCAGTTAGATTTTTCATTCTTTAAATATGTTGTTCTCTGAGAGACAGATCTTATTCCCTTCTCATTTTCTAGCACATCCTCTGGAGTGCTAGCGTTGGCAGTAGCCTAAGGTGGAAGAGTCCCTGAAACAGGGTTAATGGGTTTGTTACTGTGCATGCTCCTCATAGGAGTAATTGAAATAAAGAGGTCACTTGCACATTCTTGTTAACACAATCTTGATATTTCTTTTTCTATATCACTCACCAGTTCTACTTGCACTTTAAAACAAGGAAGGCCATAAATATAAAATGGCTCTAATAGTAATAACAACCCCTGCAGTTGCCAGGAACAGTTTGTACCAAGGAAACACTGGGCATATGTTGACTTGACAGCCATTGGCAAGGCTTGGTTGCATATGCTGCACCGTCAAAACACCTTTTTAACTACTTCAGAGGGATTGTGCTATTTTCTTTCTCATTTTGAGATAAAATTTGCAAAACAAATTAGTTCTGCAAACTTTTAAATAGGTGTTCCTATCTAGGAACCACAGTGTATTACACTTTTTTCCTTTCTAATTTTTATTATCCTATTCCTCTGTGCATAAGATCTGACTTAATTTCTTTCATTGTAATATATATAATATCATAATTATATAATAATTTTATCATAACTATAGATAGATAGCCTAGATACCTAAAGTGATTATGATTGGATGTTCCATAAATTTAAATACTTTTCATTCATTAGAAGTGAACAGAAGAAGACAGAATGCTTTCATTCATATAATAAAGATTTAGACAAATCATATGCATGTGTGCACTTGAGTTTTTGTGTGTACTACTCTGTGTATGTGTGTATAAACTTGTACACACACAAACTCATTGAATGTCTTTAACTATCACCTTTACAAATACTAATGAAACTGAAAATAATCTCACTAAATTTCCCCAGCAAGATATTTTCTCATTCATACTTGAAGTAAAACAAAACAAAACAAAACAAAATATAAAATGCAGACCCAGTCTTGAAAACACTTTCTTTTTCCAAAACTCTTGGAAAAAGGATGAATTTAGCAACTTACCAAAGTGACAAAAGGATGGATCCAAATCCCATTAGAGTCAGAGAGATTCTTTCCATTAACTAAAACAGGTTTTGGATGAGGCCCATGGCACACATGTTTTTAGTGATTTGTACTAAAAATTTGAAAGAAATGACAGCAACACATTAAAATTACGTACTGAAAATCTGCTTTTGTGCTATACTAAAAATAGCTGTTAGAGCATCTTTAAAGAGAGAGCTCATCAAGGTTGTTGAATGACCAGAGTAATAGCTGTCCAGATGCCATAATAAGATTTATGTGTAATATTGTGTGGGCAGAAATTATAATAGCTTTTTTTTTGTTGTCACAGAAGAGAATTTTTCATTTTTCGATTTCCAGCTTTGTGAAGTTCAGTTAACAGGCAGAGATTACAGTTTAAATCCAGGTTATCACTACCTGTATGGCAAATCCATATATTAAAAATATGCACATCTGGTAACAAAATTTCCAAGCGTTAGCCTATTATCAGATGATACAAATATTTCTGTGATATGCATTGTGAAACTCGGGGGTTATGAGAACTAAATGCTTTTCTTTTTTAAACTTTATATTTCAGACAAACGATATTGTCTCTCAATATTAATTTAGAAAAAAACCATTCACCTGAAGGATAATACTTTAATTAAAATGAATGTTCTTGACAGCTGTTTGAAGAGATTTACCTAACTATGCTGAACTGATAATTCACAGCATGAAAAAAAAAAAAAATAGCACAGGCACAGTGTTTTATACCAGCTGTGTACCTCCTTAGACAAAATGAAGAGTTCTTGTGGGGAAGAGATGCATACAAAATATGTCTAGGCAGCTCTCAGATTGGTTTCTCTAGTACCTTCTCAAATACCTCCTGCTTATCATGGAGATGCCTCAGCTTCACTTCATCCTTACTGCAATCTCAATCATTTACATTTGGAAATTGCAGATTGCTTTACTTCATAGTTCAGAGCGCTGGAACACCTCTCCTGTGAAGAAAGGTTGAGAGAGTAGGGACTGTTCAGCCTGGAGAAGAGAAGGCTTCAGGGAAACCTTGTTGCAGCCTTTCAATACTTAAAGTGGGTTTATAAGAAAGACAGAGAGAGACCTGTAGTGACAGGACAAGGGGCAATGATTTTAAACTGAAAGGGAGTTGGTTTAGATTGGACATAAAGAAGACATTTTTTTATTATGAGGATGGTGAGACACTGGAACAGTTTGCCCAGAGAGGTTGTGAATGCTCCATCCCTGGAAGTGTTCACGGTCAGGTTGAACGGGACTTTGAGCAACCTGATCTAGAGAAAGATGTTCCTGCTCATGGCAGGGGGTTGGACTAGATGACCTTTGAAGGTCCCTTCCAACTCAAACAATTCTATGATTCTGTGATTCTATGATTTTATGATTCTATGACATCTGAAACTGATGTCTAAGCCTTGTCTGTCTGACTTATAGAATCTTTTATGGGCATCCTTCCCCTACTATTTTGTACACTTATTTAGTCACTGTGGTTGCAAGCCAGAAGGTAAACAATTTCTTGTAAAAAGCTTAGGTAAGTAGTAGAGAAATTTGTATACAAAGCAATATATCACATGAGGAGAGATTAAAAGGGTTAAATCACTGCCAACATAGAAGTTGAAGTTCCACCTCAAAAGTTTTAAAACTATTTACTTTTTTAAATGGTACTTTTTTTTTCTTCACTTCTGGTACATTACTGTCTTGGGATAAAAAGCTTGGTAAAATGTCATCTAGTGTGATAGCATCTCTGTAGCACAGGTAGTCCAGCAGGAACAACCATTTCTGGTAGGAATCCACAGATGAATCAGAAAAAAGTAAAAAGTTTAGAACTTCTCAAGGCACAGAATACTATGGTAGGGCTGGGGTATATACTTACAACTTCTCACTACCAAAGCTTTTTCTCTGTAGCACTGTACTAAGTATATGTCACTGCTATCTACACAAGTACTTTTATATTTAGCACTGAAGAGCAAATGAGGTGTTGGAATAAGTAATTTGATTTCAATTTTTTTCTTATGCATTACCAATAGAATTAGGAACTGTTTTCCATGCATGCTACCAAGCTCTGCACTGATTAACATTGATATAAATCCAGTGTGGACATATATATCTATATATGACTACTTAATATCAAAGATTTTGCATATAAAAGACAAGTTACTATCTGATCCACATAATCTTCTTTCTGATGGTACTACATGAGAAAGACAGAGAGTGAAACAGGGAAAAAGAAAGTGAGAGGGAGAGAGGAAGAAAGAGAGAAAGGAAGGATGGGAGGACAGGAGGGCAGAAGGAAGGGAGGGAGCGAGGGAGGGAAGGAGGGAGGGAAAAGAAAGTCTTTTTGAAGGTCTGTTCTGAATGGGATTGTACGGAGGACAGTTAAGGAAAAAATGTTCACCAGAGTCTTTTCCTTCATGGTGGCAAGTTTTCTGACATAATTGCAACACTTGCAGTGGATGGAGCATCAACTCACAGGGATGGGGGCAGGATGAAGGGAGAGAAAATATTATTGCAGACCATTGAAGGTCTTTGTAACGGTTAGAGTTCTAAGTTCAGATAAATTGTACTATTCAGAAGTGGTGAAGCCACAATGCTGTTAGCATCGTCATCAAAAAATCTGTTGCTGAAACCTTCATATATTAGCATAAATATATATGGCTATAATGTTATATATATATATTGCAAACACATCTAAAAAAATTCAAAACTTAAAAAGAGCAGTGAAGTTTAATGTCAGCATTTCTGTTAATATTTTGGTATTGGTATTGTAGCAGTCTTCTACAGTCCAAATTACGTTGCAGCCCATTCAGGGAAGTTGAATATTAAATGACATTTCTTGCTTCCGTTTCTTCAGTGGGTGTTTTACTCTATTTATAGTGTTACGTTTTACTCTTTATAGTGTTACCATATCTGGGTACAGACAAGCTTTGTCTTAAGTCCAGATAATGTATATATAGTACAGAGAAAATAAACATTATTCTAACAAATTAATAAAATTATTAATAAAATGTGATCTGTGAAAATATTTTCAAATTAGATGAAGTTCTTCAGAAGGTCTGCCCAAAGTCAAAATGATAAATCTCTCTTTTCTATGGGCAGTACCTTAAACTTCCTTTTTGCCAATCCTTAGAATGCAGTGCACACTTGTTAGGGAGAAATATCTATATTTGGGGCAAATGCAGAAAAGATTGTTCTAGCAAAAAACTTTAAATTTATGGGATGAAAGTTTACATGCAAAAGTTTATTAAGGTATGTCTACTTCTTTTTTATCTTAATTTAATTAAGAAGAAGTAGATTCCGGGACACTGTGAAGCTAGCAGTTCTCATAAATGTGCTTCAAAAATTAACCAGTGGGGAACCCCTAAATTGAATCCGATAAACAGCATTTGAAATTACATTTTCAGACTGCTGAGCAACAAATTCTTTTTAATTGTTTATATTGACCTTGCTTTTCCAATAAAAAATCCTCTTACAATGCATAATGTTTCCCTGAATAGAAAAGACTTAATTAGGCTTAATTTGCACAATCAGGAATCATAAACAGATTATAATTTGCATTGCAAAACTGTGGAGCATCATTAAGGTTACATTTGGTATGGTAGTTTTAAGAAATTGTGTTGAATAAATATCTGCAGCCTAAGGTCAAACAGTATAATGAAAATATAAATCCTTATCTGAAAGCATAACTGTTTTTTTTCCTGGATATTACTGTCCACTGTAGAAAGGCTGCAGAGATGGAGCTAGTTCCATATATATATGATTGATATTTTTTTGTTATTACATAATCATTTTGAAGAACCATATGATTGAAATCTTTTCGTGGCTTATGATATAGAACTATTAAAAGTCCCATCAATCAGTTACTTTTGGTGGGAGCAAAGCTTAAGGAAAAAAAATAAATCCATTTATTATGAATCAAAGCTAACATGAAATCCATTTCTCCTTTGGTCATTGTCACTGTTCTTGTTTGTTACTTTGCTTACTACTGTCAGATAAAAATCTTTTAAGCAGCATGAAAACATTTTTGATAAACAGTATACTTAAAAAATGTCCTCTTTCTAATTATGTTACATATATTTAAAATAGTCCTCCTAATTATTTGTTAATTGGAAACAGAGTTCATAAACAAGCAATTTTGTTATTATACTTCTTTGCCCATCAACTTTTTAAATTCTGCAGGGGAGAAGGAAGGGGCAAATATGTGGCATTGTTAAATACTTCTTCAAACATGAATGTTGTACCAACAAAAATAACTGATAAGTGACTCAGCACCTTGGCCTGAAAAAGTGCTGATATTTCTCTCATTTTCAAATCTGAATAACAGAAAATGCTTTGATGGTACACAGAATTATGATCTTCACTGAAGGAATCAAGAAAGAGTACTAACAGAAGTCCTGATGCATGAAAGCAGCTACAGCAAGGTATCTTACCTCCTAATGTCCTAATGTTTACTTTGAAGGAGCTCTTTTGAGATCAAACATAAAAAAAACCCCAAAAAAGCTCTGAGTTTCCACTGGATAGATTCTCTCTGGTGATCCATAGTGTGAATGGAAATAATAGGTATCTCTATTCATGCTTTCTGGATCTGTATCCAAAACAACCACTTTTTCCACTACTGGCTGACAGAGCGAGTAAGGAAGAGAAAGAGATTGTAATGAGATTTCGAGGGGTTGGTGTCTGAAATCTTTTGCCCTTCACCTGTCAGTCCTAAGAGTTGGAGACTACACCAAAGCAAAATTGCTTGGGTTACGAGAACTGGTTTTCCCATCACTACTGAAAGCATTTTAGTTCCACTTGGAAAATACCTGAATATATATTTGACTAGATCTAAGTTTTGTCCAACAAAACACTGTCTATTCAATATGTAAAGGAGTATGCATTCAGCAGAAGCAGAAAAATAAATGACAAATCTTGGTTGCAGTTACTCCATGCTGATTTAATGCAAAGTGTGATGGCTTCAGATACGTTGTTTTCAATAATATGCATTCAATTCCACAGAACTACGTTATATTTATTCATAGCAGAATAGCAGATGCTGCTGTGTTGTATTAGCTTGAATGGATATATGTTGTGTGTAAATATGCATTGGATGAGCAAGTACTTCTGACTGGGAAAAGCTGAAGTTGAGAAATAAATATATTGATGTAAATGAAAACGTATTGACTTTGATAAAAAGTTACTGGCTTCTATAAATATATGTTTTGAAAGAAAATGTATTTATATATAAAAATATAATTCTATCAGTTGGAAAGTTCTGTTATTGATTTCAGAAGCAATTGACAATGTATTAGATTTAGCAAAATGACATTGATTTCAGTGTGTATTACATGTATTTCTCTGAAATTGTACTGTGTCAAAAAATAAAACAAACACAAATCCAACTTGAACTTTTCCAGTCTCAAAAGCTTTGTGGTAACCCTGTGCAGATGAACCCTGTCAGTCTTTACTAAATCATGAGGATTTGTTTTGGATTCTTTAACTTTTAGGTGTCTTTATTTACATTTCTGAGACTTCCATTTCAGTAATTGATGAGCTGCACCTCATTCACATCTCTTTGACTTTTATGTTTCTGGGCATGAAACTTATAGTTTCTTCTGTAGTCATACAGAATCTTCCCAAAATCTTCCATGTTAATCTAATAAATGTGTGTTTACTTTATCTAGTGCTAAATACTACATGAGTCAAAAGTAATTGTTTTTCTTTTTTTTTCTTTTTTTTTTTCTGAGGAGTGGAGTAGCTTTCATGTCATTTTTCATGCTTCACTAGAACCTGAATAAATTTCCTCTTCCTTGGAAGTTATCAGAATTCATACAGAAGTATTGCTGTCTTCTGTTTCAGAGTTAGTTTCTAAATTTTTTTTAATAAGATACAGATTTTTGTTTGCCTTTTTCCTAGTGGGAGCTTCATCTTTTACCGTGGAATTAGCCACTAGGAAAATACGATAACAATAACAAATAATATCTTACTCCTTCCTAAGCCCAATGATATTGTGATCCCATGGGGTTTCTATGAGTTCTAAATGCGAAAAAATCATATTGTAAGGGATTCTATCTTAAATAACAATTTTCATAAAAATGTTTACATCTGTTAAATTTTAAAATATTTTTATAAAATATTTTAAATTTATTTTTCAAATGCTATCACATTTTTTCTCCACCTCATGTCCCATTGCAAAACCAGTTTCCATGATCTCCAATTATCTTTCAACTCCCAGAATATACTGCTTGATATCTTACCTCCTGATTCTTGTATGTACTCAGTTGTTGACATCTTATTTGATCCCCATGTCTTCTTTCTTTCCTTTCTACTGTTTCTTTGCCTTTCTGCAAGCTTCTTATTTAGCTACTTCAAGAACACTGTTAAAGTCAGAGAGGCAGCACTATCCCCTCCCTTGCAATGAACTGACTCAGTTCTTGGACAAGAGTCCTGACAAAAATAAATAGCAGCACTCAGTTACACTATATTTCAATCCTTTATGGTTAGAAATTCCTGCCAGTAAGTAAAACACTCAAATATAATACAGTAGATTATCAGTATATTGAACTTCAGTAATGGATTTTATATAATTAACCTAAGGAACAGGTGGATTTTTTATACTTACCCTAAGGAGCAGCAGAAGTTGTTTATGAGCATCCGAAGCACTGCACAATATGCAGAGAAACTGAAGAGCAGAGCTGGAAAGTAACATTAGTAGCATTTACTTAGAAGATCTTGCAACTAAGATAATCATCTCAGCTTAGTCTTGTTTCTGGCAGATGGGAATCCTCAGTTCACTGACTACTAACTGGTGTCAAGAGGTCAAAAAATGCAAACTGAGCTTCTACAGTGAAACAAAAAAAAAAGCATTGAAATGAAAATATGAATATTTTAGCTCATATTTGTATAATTAAAATGTGCTGTATTAGGGAATTTTGAAGAAAGTTAAGGTAGAAGTTGCAGTGTATTCCTGTTGCTGATGTGCTTAGACTCTCCTCAAGCACAAATCTCAAGAACAGACTAAAGTCATAATTGTAGAGTTGAAAACTGGTGGAAGTAGAGTGGTCAAAATCATTCATTCTCTCTACTAGTCTCCGTATTTCAGATTGCGGAAAAAAAAACAGTATTCTTTGGATAGCATAGTAACTTGGCTGAGAAATTATTTTGGCATATTTCCATGAAGATAAAGATAAAGGAAATAGAAAGAAAAACAAAAGAATAAAAAAAGGAATACAGAAGAATAGCACTTGAATTTGCAATAAAATTCACCTGAGAAATCCCTTCTGCACATTCTATCTGTTAAAAGTACAAATGGCATGCTGGCCTCGTTTTGATAGCTCAATGAAAAAACAGTATTTATGAACACATAAAAAAACAAATTATTGAAGACCAGGGACCACTTTCACTTATGTGTGTAGCTAAATATAATTGAAATAGAAATGAAAGTTACATTAAAATAATTATAGCAATGATGAAAAAATATTATGAAATATATCATTATATGCACACAGGTACCCATATCAAACAGCTGGTCAAAACATCAGCTAGTTGTAGCTTGTTTGTTCAGTTAACCATAAATATTTAAACAAGAAAAAGAAGATGATACTAGCAAGAGGACATGAGGTGAAGATGGGAAATTATTTTCCCTTATCGTCAGAGTTATAGTTTAAATAGTTTCAAGCTCTTCTGGAACCTTTGAAATAGCTGTGCTGTTCTGTTTTTAAAGAGAACAAGAAAATACCTTGCTGGCCGTAACTAGTAGCACATTGGTGATGTTACTCAGATAGGATGACAGAGTCAAGTTCTTCTGATTGCAATGAGGGACCTCAAAGTGAGACTATTTCTGTCAGATTCATGTCAGAAGCTTTGACCTGTAGAGACACCTTTTGTTCCCCTTCTCCCAAAGACTATTTATATGAAGTAGAGCAGTTCCAGTGGGAAGGACTGAAAGTTCATCACTTCCTCCTCAAAAAAGAAATAGGCCTCAGTACAAGCAGGAAGGCTAAGTTCAGGTATCACTTCTGTCTGAGGTGGGTATTCGATTCTGGATTTGACCTGAATTTATTAAGCACTGGGCTACTGCTTTTGCTGAAAAATTGCTGGAACTGAGATCCTTTCACCAATTAAAATTATGCTCAAACTAATATGTTCCCACAAAAAGAGTATTTTGGGGAAGCCACCATTTTCCATCAGTGTGTATGTAATAGAATAATTTCAAAAAAATTCTCATGAAGATAATAAAAATTTTGTAACAATATCCTCTGATTAATTCATAAGGAATTAATTTTATAATTGTGCCTTCAGAGTTACTACTGTTCATCCTACCAGGTCACATTTCTTGCCTTTATTAGGGTTCTCTTTCTGTGGGTTCTTGAAAACACAATAGCTTGGAATTAATATTTTTTTGGTGTTTTTAAGAGGGCTTAGGAAGTGTAAGGTACAGCGTTTGGAAAACTGAACAGACTTTAATTCAATAAAAAGAGAAGTTTTGAAGAAAGAAAACTCAGCTCAAAACCTACTCTTCGAATGATAGTGTGCTGCATATATGCATTTAAAACCTTGATCGTAGGCTTTCCATCTGAAAATTTTTGTCTTGGTTCACAAAGAAATCTGAAAAAAAACCTTAACATGGCAAAATAAGAACAGCTGCTTGTAAGGACCTATAGACCTTGTTTGATTTCAAAAGGGAGATATAAAGTCCATGTGAAGAAAATATGTGGACCATATAAGTAAATAGCACACATGAGTTATACTGTTTCTATTCCTGTTCTAACAGCGTATTCTTTGATAGGTGTATTCTGTATTACTTAAGACATGTAACAGGACAATGTCTATCACTGGCTGTTCATAAGTTTGTAACTTGCTTTTTTTTTTCTTTTTTCTTTTTTTTTTTTGTGTTAGGTAGAATAAAAATACCAATGGGATAATAACTTTACTAAAATAACTTTGTTAAGTTCACAAAGAAAATCCCCTGTTAGATTTTTGGAGAACATGCAATACGTTTTATTTTTTTAAGAGCCAAATGAGGATCTATATAGCTACATAAGAGTAATAATAGTAAAAATTAATGAATGCAAATAAAATAATAGCAACAGAAGCACAAAGGGAACAGCAATACAACAGCAGTTGGGTATTAAAGTCATAAGTCACAGCACTCCAGTTCCCTGACCTCTGGAGAGAAATGTGAAGGTTTGCTACAGTCTCATAATGAACCCTGGAGTCATATCTGATGAAGATTCAAAATTGCCCTCCTGGGAGAAATAAGCCAGTAGTAGCTATGTGTTCAACATCTTCCCCATACCCTAAAAGATATGCAAAAGACCAGGTGACTGAGCATGCTCTGAGGGTCTGCTAGAATGGAAATTTTTGTCACTGCATAGCTATTCTGTGCTCTAATTACTTTTGAGATTGTGTGTTGCTAAGAAGCCTTGCTCATTCTGAGTCACAGATGATGTGTGGCACATTTTCTTCACTGTAAGTAAATATGTGGTCCAGCAACTTCTGAGCAAACTGTGGAATGTAAATAAGAAATGCATATCACTTTGGGGGAAGTTTCAGTTTGTTACATGGGAGCTTCACAACTATAAAGGGTAACTTTCAGGGAATCAGCAGATCTAAAAAGATTGAAATTCACTGTCCTAAATCTATGTTTCGGGAGATGAGTGACTTGTGGCAAAAGGAAGTGTAATGAAATACAGAAATCTTTTTTTGATTAAAAGACCAGTCTGTCCCCCAGTATTTGTATGTATTCCTAAGTGGTACTGCTTTGATTCCATCAGTTCTTGCTCTTTTCACAGTGCATATTGCCAGTAAAGCACATTCCTACATACAAAGGGGTTATACTATGCTGAACTAAAATATCTTTATACAGTCAAAACCACATCCCCATAAGTATGCAGTACTGTAAGAAGCTTATCTTAAAAGTAATATCATTTCAGGTTTCCAAAGTAGTTTCTACGGAAAAACTGACGACAACCAAAACAACAACAACAAAAAATCAGAATGAAATATCTGTAGAAAATAACACAGGGAAAGAAAATTAGGCAGGCAGTGAGGTTTTCAAAAAAACAGAACAACAAAGGTCCACCTTCAAAATAAGCATAATCCCTGGTTTTGTTAAAAGCAGGGTGGGAGCGCACCATCTGCTTTATATTATTTTAGTAGCCAGGCTTTATTCCATTGTATTTTGGATTGGGTAGGTAATGACCTGTATTTTTACTTCTTCATTTCTTTCTTTCCACATTCCTTCTTCCCTCTCTGCACCACTTCCCATTACAAAACTAAAAACTAAAAGATACATATATATATATAAAAAAACTATACATGCATATACATATATACATATATATATATATCTATAAACACCCAGCAGTTTCTGTAGCCTAATAGTGAACAGACTGAAATGTTCATAATGCAGCTGCCCTGGAAGCTTGTTCCTTCTGCATTCTTTGCCTGGAAGACACCTGTTCAGTAATTATATGGCCAGCAGTACATTAACCACATTGCCTGCTGGATTGCAGGTGTTTGAATCTATAGGGACAAGGTCATTACATTACCATTTCTCTCCATCTGGCCCTAAGAAAGCAAAGTGTATATGGGCCACTGAGACTGCTCACTTTAGAGGATGTCTCTCCATCCATTTATCATCGAACAGCACATGCCACACTTCTGGAATTTCTAAGATGCCAGCCATTATGAATTTCTATTTATGAGGCTTATTAAAAATAGTACTGCTCTAGGTAAATTGATTTACTCCTGAGTGTACATACACACTAACAAAAGTATCTCCAAATTCCTGTGTGTGCTTTCCATTTGTTTGCCTGTTTTACTGTAACTTAAAGAAAAATGTTCCCTGGAGAAAGGGGGTTTGGACCTGGAGCTTTACATTGCCTGCTGATGTCAGTCCAACAGTAGAAAGGTTGGTAGTCTAGACAGCTATGAGGCACATGAGACATATTCCTAGATACTGCCCTACTAAATGTGCATGGACAGGGGTATTTCTGCATATCTTTCTTTGTTGAACTCGCTTGTTTGTGATGCATGTCGACTAGAAGAGTAAAAACAGAGGAGGCGTGTTTTAACTTTGCCAAACCATGTTAGTGTAGCATTGTTTCTATAAATTCATTGAGAGGTAATCATTAAGGAGGAAGGAAAACTACTTAAGCCAACGCTTTCTTACTGGAAATCTGCTGGCAGCTTGCCACTGGGCAATCCAGCAGTGAGTCTGAAAGCTTTTTATTATGCTTACAACTGCCCAAGTATCTCCCACTGTTTCTATGCAAATCCAGATATGCAGCTAAGCAGACTGCTATGGCTATGCCTTGTGTGTACAGAGTGGAGAAAATTTCCCATGGGGAAAAGTTGAACAGACCCAATTTACAAACAAGTGACAGGTTCTAATGAATTATCTTGGCTGAAAATCAGATTAATATTTTTGACCCTTTAGATAGAAAGATATTGGAGCAACTTGTAAAGATGTAGGGGGGTTTATATTGAGAATCGATGAGTTTATGGATATTGCTGTATGATGTATTTGGCTATAGCAGACAGGGACTCAAACCCAATGATCCAGAACATCCTCTGCAGACTTATATTCTTACAGAGTCAATAAACAAAAGAGAATCATTTCACTGTGCTGCTGCTCTCAAAGGGAAAGGTTTGGCCTACAGATCCTAGTTTTCTGTTCTCACTGATTTCACAGAACCACAGAATGGTTGAGATTGGAAGGGACCTCTGGAGGTCATCATGTCAAACCCTACTGCTCAAGCAGTGCCTCCTAGAGCAGACTGCCTGGGTCTATTTCCAGGCAGTTTTTTAATACTTCTGAGGATGGAGACTCCACAGCCTGTCTGGGCAACCTGTCAGCATCACAGTAAAAAAGTGTTTGTTTATGTTCAAACAGAGCTTCCCATGTTTCATTTTGTGCCCATCGCCTCTTGTACTGCCAAGGATGCTAGCGACTGATGAAACACAAAAAATTAGAACAGAAATGAATCAGGGGAACCTTTATGCAGAATATTTATCCTGTGTAAAGCTACTTGTAAAATATTTCTCCTTCTTCCTTTCTGTATGCCTATGGAAATTTTACAAGTATGTACATAAAATAAGAAATTCTTTTCTTGGATATAAATATTAAAATACAAATGTAGCTATGGAAAATTTTTTTGCTGTTGATATGTGTCATGGTTTAACCCCAGCTGGCAACTAAGCATCACACAGACA
>NW_008794785.1:1315880-1322308 GCF_000699145.1 Aptenodytes forsteri
GGTTACTTGGGAAGACAAACGCCATCACTCTGAATGTCCCCCCCTTCCTCCTTCTTCCCCCAGCTTTTATTGCTGAGCATGACGTCATACAGTATGGAATATCCCTTTGGTCAGTGGGGGTCGGCTGTCCCACCTGTGTCCCCTCCCAACTTCTTGTGCACCCCCAGCCTATGCGCTGGGGACATCAGTGTGAGAAGCAGAAAAGGCCTTGGCTCTGTGTAAGCACTGCTCAGCAGTAACTAAAACATCCCTGTGTTATCAACACTGTTTTGGTCACAAATCCAAAACATAACCCCATACTAGCTGCTATGAAGAAAATTATCCCAACCAAAACCAGAAAACCAACGTAAATGATTCTATGATTCTATGATTCTATCTTCTGTCAACAAAATATGATCACTGTCTTTAGAACAAATCCTAAAAATGTAATGGAATTAAATAATGAATAGAAATGCTGTGTTTTCATCTTGTTGTGACCAAGTCTTTTCTTGATGGACTTTTTATCCTATCTTTGGGTGTTAGGTTCACATTGACCTGTCTGTACTGGTAAACACTCTGGCTATATCTCGGCAAGAGGCATGTAGGCATGAAAAAAGATGTGATTCATTCAAAGAAAAAAGAAATACAAGGAAGAAGTAAGAGAACAGTAAATGGAAATGGAAGAGATCTGATGTGATGGGAATTAATGTAAGATCAGCTTGGCATTTGTGTAGCATGATTTAGTGCAGTCAATACAGAAGCCACTTTGGGAAGTAGTGGAATAGTAACAAACAAAATACAAACAAAATTTGCTTTACACAACAAAGCAACCAGATGCCAAAAGACAGAGGCTTAGAGCTTATAGGGTTTTAGCTCTATAAAAGATATAGGTTACTGAGGGTGATCAAAAATGTTACTTTTTCTAGTGTGTGTTCGTCTCTTTTTTCTTATTTTGTGGTTGAATTTAAAAGACATAAATAGAAGAAACTTTAGCTGAACCATTTCCCTGATGTTACCTGACATTGATGAGGTTCAACTACTGAAAGATTATTGAATTAGGTTAACGTTGCGCTAGTTTAATTTGGTAGAAAATGAAGAAAAAGGCTTTGACACTGCTTAGTTGTCAGTATTTTGACAGATGAACTGTTTAAATTTATAGTGACTAGTTCCTGTGATTTTTTCTATTTCATAATATGCAATGAAATTAAAACTGCGTGTGACATAATAGAAAAATAATTCAAGCATAATATTTTGATGATTTAAACTTATTAGTTAAACATTTTTTTTCATTTCAGTACCTTTGTGTTGCCATTTATAACATAATCCAAATGCTGAAGTCTTAAAATATTTTGCAAATTAAAGTTTCCTTTCTCTAAAAAAATCAAACATAAAAAAAAGTTTCTGATTTAAACTCTCTCAGCTGCTTTTAAGTCTGCTAACTTTAAAGGTGCTCAAGTCTTATTTTAAAAAGATGTGTATGAGATTATGATTTAACATGGCAGTGACTTCTGACTTTTGTTATAATTACGAATGCTTATGTAAATCCACCATAGCTTTCCTATTTGTAAGTACAGTGATTGCAGAAAATTTCAGTAAGTATAGAATATATGGGAATTTTGAAGTGGCTGGAATGAGGTAAAAAATATATTGCATAGTAAGAAGACCAGAAGACTATAGTTTACTCAGAAAACCCCTGATCTTTTAGGAATTTTTAAATATAACAATGAAGAGTAATGAAAATAGAATCAATTGATATATTTTACTTAGGTTTTGAACATGTTTCATGCAGGATGTAACTAACAGACAAAGGGGTGAGAAGCAAAGCCTTTTCATAGAGTAAAAATGGTCAGGAAAACAGAAAGTAATAAAGGATCAGTTTGGAAAAAGTAAAAAAACAGACAATAATTTTTTTTTTGTCTTTTGAGAAAACCGCTGCTTTAGAAATCTTTATTTAGTTAACTCTTTACCAGAGATAGGTCATGAATCAATTTCAACCAATAAATGCCTTCATCCAGAACTTTCAGGTTTAGCCAGGGAAGAAAGAGGGAACATCTCATATTCAGTTGCAAAATTTGATAAAACAGTTATTTTGTGACTATATTACATATTTTACAGGTGCCTGGCAAGTTTCTACTATTCAGAACGTAGCCAAAATGCTACAGGAATGAAAAAATGCCATCTGTGTGTTATAGCTTCATTTTCCTTTCATAACTTGTATGCTGGATTGCAGGGTATGAAATCTGTGTAGATGAGGTTTCTGTATGAAGAGAGACTTGCAATTTTAGCATATTTTTATCAACTTGTGGGTTCTACCTGTTCAGATGGAAGGAGCAATTCAGCCACGAGAAAGCTCAGAGCTGAATTTACACATCAGTTCCTACTCCAGCCTCATTTGCTTGCTGAACAACCAGGGCAGGCAGAAGGCAGGGCGGGAGGGTGGCGGAGTTGGAGTGGGGAGAGATGGTGAGACAGAAGCACCGGGGGGATCTGGTTTTGTCTCTCGGAGGCTGGCTGGTCAGACAGGTCTTCAGGGGGCTTAAAACACAGAGAAAGGAATATCTTTCACTCATCTTAAACAAGATTAGAGGCTCTATGCTTATTTTAACAAATAATGTGAAGACACGATTGTGTTTAGTACAGTAAAATATGAGCTGTGATACATCAGTATTTGTAATGCCTTCACTTCTAAAAGTATAAAAAACATGCAAATTCCTTAGCCTGTATATGTAATCCCAAATCCCTACTTCTTTTAGTACCCTTCAGTTCTATTTAATGCAGAGTGATAAAAACAGTAAATATTTTGATGCAATTTTATAGCATTTCTAATCTTGTCCACCTTTTTGCCTATTAGATTCCATATATGCTGCTGAATATTACCTTAAATCCAAAACACCCTTGTGATCGATTACTTTAATCTCGCACTCTTAACTGCTCTAGTTGTTGAAACTATTTCTAATTCTCCAAACCTTTATCTAATTTTCAAGGTTTTGTTTTTTTCCCAGAAAGCAATCTCATACGAAAACACTCTCTGGCTCTAGCAATTTTGTACAAAAACACACTCTGTCACTAGCATGTTTTTAAATTTAATACAGGGTTTCCCCCACAATTACAGATTTATATCAAAAGCATGACACTTGTTCTTCAGCAATGAGATCCATTCTTTTTACAAAAAAAGAAAATCCAACAACGTACTTACGCTAATGTATCTATTCACATTATTTCTACTGCTTCATGCGCTTATTCTAACATAAAAGCAAAAGGATGGAAACAATTTTTTAATTACTTGTCACTTATCTCTAGGGTGTGTGCAGGTAGCAACATTCTTTGCTGTTTAGCTCTTCAGAAATGCTTCTAAACTTTTCTTTAATGAAATCTCAAGTCCAGTCCTCCATATTCTTTTCATACTTGATCCAACTACAGGTCATTAGGTCATTAAAAACATCCTCTTTTTCTTGCCAAACATTTTGGTCCTTCAGTGGGCTCTGTGCCCACCATAGTACAATCTAAATGTCTCGAGTAATATGTGTTAAACTCGCAAATAAGCTTTCCTTTTGCTCCTATAAATTTATTCCTGCTTATTATCATATTCTTACATGCATCCAGGTACTAACTAGGCATTTACCAAAGTCTTACCAAACAATATTTTCTAAAACTGTTGTTTTGACTCATGAGGAATTCTCTCTTATGAGATTTTCAGCCCAAATTTGTTGTGTAAAGCTCTTTTGAAAAGGTCAGAGTGAGCAAAATGAACCATCAGATCTCCTGTGGGCACAACAGCAATATGAGTTAGTGTTGCCTGTAGGTTTTAATGGTTGTGTTAGGACATAACCAGTTTAACCTGTTGCTCAATGGTTAGACATTCATTTGGGAGACAGAACCTGGAAGTCTGAACCTTGTCAGACTGAAAAGAAAACTGAAGCCTCCTATATCCTGAGTACTATAAACACAGGCCATTAAAGAAAACAAGAACAATAACACCCTTTTCCTTGCCTTTAGTAGAAAGGCTACAATTAGATTTTATAACAACATGTACTCCATCATATTATAGCCAGATACTACAACCGGGCAACTTAACTCATGCCATCCACTGAGGTAAATCTCTGATAACTTTGCTGAGATCCCAGAGTAGTGCAAGGTCAATTCTTAGTAGCTAATTATGGAAAAAGATCTTAGATTTACAATCATTTTGGACAGGGTAATATATTTTATTTGGTGCTCAGTGTGGTAAGACCGTGATCCTTCAAATAAGATAATAGTAAATAGATTTTATAAAAGTGAATGACAGTAACATTTCATTTAAAATTAAATCAGTAAAGAAATCTATTTTCAAACAAGATTTTTTTAATAAAGAAATGTTTGTGTAAGCCAAATTTTCAGAAATTGTTTTTATAAATTCTCTTACGTAAATAGAATGCCAGCTAGTCCTTCATGAATTGCATAGAAAGTATATTCAGAACATTTTGTATTTTACACAAGCTATTTAACAATTATTCCTCCATTTCAGGAAAATAGTTAGTATTTTAGCTGTTGAATTTAATGACTTTCCTAACACAAATATGATTAGATATTTCTGTAGGTATTTCATCTGAAGCAAATGCAAAATAATATGCTATTTATTTCTATTTTGACACAGACTAATAAATTATATTGTCATAATAAATAATAAAAAAGTTAACTGAAAAAATCAGGTGAGAAAAGCACAGTAAAACTGTGAATAATAACATCTGTACTTAATATTATGTTGTTGTCTTGTGTGGTCTGGCCAGAACTATGCAAAAAAATTTTAATTTTTTGGTTCACTGTTTAACTCAGAAAAACGGTTAAGGTCAAATCTGAAGAAGTTTTTAATTAAACCATATATTTCATTTGACACCTTCTCCCTGCAGTGCTCATTTGTTTCCTCTGCACTTCTACCATGTTAAAGAAAGAAATCACAGTATTTTAAATAAAATGTATCAGACTTTTGTTTTACTTCATCCAAATGCATTTCAAAATATGATTCAATTCAATACATTAAGTTTCTTGCTTGTCCTGTGATTCACATGTGGATAGAACAATTCAGTCCTCACCTGTGAATGATTCAGGTGACTAAACTATAGATTTTCTGAGTAGAAGATTCAGCATTACAGGTCTTAGTATTGGTCTTGAATTGATACAGTCAGAATTAACTCTGATCCTCCTGACACAGTTTTAATTTAAGTGAAAGAAGTTGTATTACTAGCATTATGAGTAGTATCAGTATTAGTATTTTAATATTGGATTTTATTCAATAGCTTGCTTTTAATAGCTTGTTTTCATTGCCATTATCTTGTTTGTCACCTTTCTGGTTTCTGGAAAAGGTAGAAGTTTGACATTCCAGAGACAGGCAAACTTCCTAAGTTGGACCCCTGACCTGGGTTGTCTAAGAAATCCTTTTGTCTGTCAGGTCCTATGCCCAAGCAGGAACACAAAACAGGTTTTCAGGTGGAAGAAGACAGATTTTGCGCCATTAAACAGCTGCAGGGATGTGATGCTAATCACTTCTGAAGAAAGCTGTATCGCCATACTTGGAAGATGTCAAGATTGTGAGACCAGAGCAGGAGAGGAGACTAAAAGGAGGAATAAAGCTTCGTAAAACCATCCAGTGCATCTGATGCTTGAATATATTTTGATTTGTGACCTAACAGGTGTGTATACATCATGTGAGACTGGGCTGTGGAGCCTTCGTATCTTTTACTTGGCAATGTGGAGGTCTCATGTGGTTTCGGTCACTTTTCTCCCTTAGAGGAACCTCTCATTAATTAGATTAGAGTGGCTCCTTAAATAGTTGTTGTTTGTACAACTAGAGAAAAGGTCTTAAAAAAGCAAGTCATCTACCTGTAAGTTTTCCTGGGAGTACTATGGCTTCCTCCCTTCCCAAACTGTATAAACAGAGCTGTAGTCTTATATGCCTCTAGATGCCTAAATCACCCAGTTCCTCAGAGCCTCAAAAATGTTGAGGTAGTCATTACACAGCTGAGTAAACCAGATTGTGAGGCATATGAGGCCACATCCACTGGTTTGCTCACTTCAGCTCTCTCTGATATTTTTAACAAGTGAATTGAGGGAGAACTCAATGTTTCCTGAGCGTATGATGAGGTCTGTGGGGAGGTACTGGGAGAACTATCAGCACTGATCAGTTTAGCCTTCATTCTAGCAGAAAAGCAGGCCACTTACTAGTACATCTGAAAATAGCAGCCAGACTGAGTGTAAAGCACCTGAAACCTGCTAGAGAGTGTTTCACATGTTTATCAGCAAGTTGGTGAGAATATCCAACTAAAAGCATAAATTAAGTAAAAACTCATCCACTTAATCCTGTTCAAAGTAATTTTGGATATAGGGCAGAAGAGCTAGAATGGCAGTTATTAAATCTCTGATATTTGCTTCTGTCGTGGTTTAACCTCAGTCGGCAACTGAGCACCACACAGCCG
>NW_008794785.1:1322668-1325416 GCF_000699145.1 Aptenodytes forsteri
ACTGTACCAGCTACTAGGAAAGAAATTAACTCTATCCCTGCCGGAAACCAAGAAGCTTCGAAGAACCTTAAAATATAAGCCCTTAAATTTTGATATGAAAGGATATCTTGTTCTCAGCTCTTTTCATCAGAGAGTTACTTAGGATCTCAGTTTCCAAAGGGGTCATTAAAGTTTTCAATGAATTCCCATCTATTTGCTAGGGTAACAGGAGCTGGTTTTCAGCTTTCTATGGAGTTAGGCAACTGATCGCAGTATATGTTATGGGAATGTGTTCATACGGTCAGAGTACTTCATACCTGGCAGTTTTTTCATCTAGAAACTGAAAAGAATAGCACTGCTATTTGGATCATTGTAATGAGAAGTTAGTTAGAGAGGCTTGGATAGTGTTATCTCATATTGTCAGTACTGATTCAGTATACAATTCTGTAAATGAAATATAAGATTGGAAAAGTGATCAAATTAAAACTGATGAAGGAATTAAGAGAATCAATCCCATATTAAAGATTTTCATATTTAGAGTCTATCTCTTTGCAGCTGATTATAGGATCTCATAAATGTAAGTTATGAATGAAAGGGTACAGTGCCCCTGGATTTCCCAGCCAGATTATGCTGTCAAGTTTGCATTACCTCCTATCCTGAAAAGAGTCACAAGTATCTTGGAAAAGAAGACCTGTCTGTGCAAAATAAATCCTCCAACTTTGCTCTAGCTGAAATGAATTTGTGCCTTCAATCAGATAGTGATGCCACTATGTAGATAAGCAATCACGGATAAATTGCACTTGCAAATCGTGTTGCAAAAAAGGACAGGCACTCATCTGAAAATTTACTGGGATAGTTTTATCTAGCTATTATAGCCTCTTCAGTTCTTCATGGCAGTTTGTTACATGAAATGTCATAGTCTTGTAAGTATGACAGCCTCTATATTAAAGTTACCTAACACCAATATAGAGAAACATGAAGCAGCTTTATTGTTCTTTTTCCTCTCAATGAGTATTGACATCAAATATGACATCAAGACTTCACACTGGAAATTTTTAAGGGAAAATGGACTTCTTCTATTTCATGAAAATCCATTTAAGATTTGCACAGTTACAAACTATCAGAAACTGTCATTTCATGCCTGTGATTTGTGTAATACAAGTTGTTGGGGTTTAGTTTTGGCAGTAACCCAGAACCCCTCCAGCTGCTCCCGGGCTGTGCCCATAGCAGCTCACATCAACATTTTAGATGGGTCAAACTCTGGACAAAACCAGGTCTTTTCATCAAAAAGCAGGAGAAGAGATGTGTCAAGGCCCAAGGTCCTTGAACGTTTCCAGGCAACCATGGCTTTCTCCCTGCATACACATTAAATTAATAATTTCTAATCTCAGAACCTACCATCCTTCAGCTTTAATGGGAAATCACTAATATCATTGTCATGTTCTGCGTTTTATGGTCATCTTTCCATCAGTTAATGGAAAGCTCTGTGTAGATGTCAAATATTATTATTATTAAAAGACCTTCTGGATACACAGAAAGTGGCCCACACAGGAATCAAGCAACAATGACTTTTTCTACAGACAAGTATCTCAAAGACTCAAATTCCAACTGAAAAATTCTGTAACAGGGGGATCAAAAAAAATGAATTTCAGTGAGGAAAACTATCAGCTCTGCCAGTGATTTCTCAGAAAGATCTACTTTATCTTTGTCTTTGCCAGTTTTGGCTCCACAGAGATGCTCCTCATGTTTAATATAAGCATTGTTTTAGTGTGCAGTGCACACCTTTCTACGGAAAGATTCACAGGGGACAAACAATAGAAGACTGCTTTAGAAGTTCAGGGATTGAGCTGGTGAAGTAAAGTTTTTAACATCAATAATTATATAATTGACTTACTTTTAATGTAACTGCAGAAATGTTGTATACAAACAAATAAACATATAAAGCTAAAGTTACCCCATTTGTTATCAAACCATAATAGAAAGAGTATTGCTAGTGCTTTGGTCATGTGTGCTACTAGGCAGGTAAAACTACATGATCATTTGCTTTATTCACATGCTCCCTGCCTCATCTAGTGCATAGGGTGAACTGTATTAAACGATTAAATCAAAACTATTTTTTTTTAATAAATGAAACTTCCACTTACTGAAGATGTGCACTATAGCACTGGGAGCTGTGAAGTGTGAAGCCAAAGTAGAGAAATGGACAGAAGAAAAAGAATGGACATCTTAATCAAGTAAATATTCCTATTTTACCTATATTTATTCTGATCTTTGCTAAAAAGTTCCTTTTTAATGTAAGTCATTTAAATCCAGATATTCGCAGATGACAACTAGTTTTTGCTTTCAAAAACACTAATTAGAACTAAGTAAAAAATGGAATATATTTCATGAGAGACTTCAAGATTCTTATTTTTTTCATTCAGATTAGGAGTGAAATTTAAGCATAAAAAAATTCCCCAAAGAAATGTTGAAAAGACGATTGGAGCTGAAGCAAAATATGTGGTTTTCTCAAGTTTGGTTTGTTTTTGGGTTGTTTTTTTTTTTAATATATTGTATCTGAAAAGAATTATACAGAGGTTTCTATAACAGAAAAATTGCTTTCAGGAACTTTCACTGTTTGCTCATAAATAATAGCTGAAGCCCAGGGGAGTTGTCATATCCTGCATAGTAAAAGAGGCAATGTAGTCTAGAAAATAAGACATTTTTAGGAAAAAAGAAGTAAAACTGTGTGAATAATAGCTTGATTTTAACTACTAAATTAAATAATTT
>NW_008794785.1:1325928-1337860 GCF_000699145.1 Aptenodytes forsteri
CCTAATTTTTGTCCATCCTACAGGTTCCATTGAGTTACCCTCATTCATGTGGAAACTTTTATGTATGTACAGGTTTTATGTGTAGAATTATATATACCAGCTAATATTGAGAATTAAAATTATTGAGCACTATGCATATTTTCAACTCCAAAACTTTGCAAACATGCATGTCTTTTAACAAAGAATTATAATATGTGAGTGCACTATTCTGTTACACCATAACAGACACCTTAGTATAATTAACTTAGTAATATGTTTCATTTATTAAATATAAGTGCAAATCATTACTGTTAATGTTTAATAATGATAATTTAATAGTGAAATTGGAAACATGACTAAGCAAAAGACCTAAACCTTCAGCCTTTTTTACATGAAAAATTCACTGAGTTCAATTGGACTTTATTTCTGAAGAACATTCTGTAGAAGTTTTGAAGTCTAGACTTTTTCCTTCTTTCTTTTTTTCTTCAGCTGTACCTTACACAAATTGAAGATATGCCTGACTAATCTATTGGTCTTCTACAATGGAGTGACTGCATCAGTGGACAAAGGAACAGATGTGAATGTGATCTACCTGGACTTCTGTAAGGGCTTTGGTACGGTCCCCCACAACATTCTTGCCACTAAATTGGAGAAATATGGGTTTGACAGATGGACTGTTACATGGATAAGGAAATGACTGGATGGCTGCGTCCAAAGAGTTACAGCCAACAGCTCAGTGTCCTAGTGGAAACCAGTAATGAGTGGTGTCCCTCAAGGGTCCGTACTGGGACCAATACTATTTAATATCTTCATCAATGACGTAGACAGTGGGATTGAGTGCACCCTCAGCAAGTTTGCAGATGACACCAAGCTGAGTGGTGCAGTTGATATGCTGAGGGAAGTTATGCCATCCAAAGGGAGCTTGAAAGGCTTAAGGAGTGGGCCTGTGTGAACCTCATGAAGTTCAACAAGGCCAAGTACAAGGTCATGCACCTGAGTCAGGGCACTCCCCAGTATCAATACCGACTGGGGGATGAAGGGGTTGAGAGCAGCCCTGCCAAGAAAGACTTGGGGGTACTGGTGGATGAAAAATTGGATATGGGCAGGCAATGCGTGCTCACAGCCCAGAAAGCCAATTGCATCCTGGGCTGCATAGAAAGAAGCGTGCCCAGAAGGATGAGGGAAGTGATTCTCCCCCTCTACTCCGCTCTCGTGAGACCCCACCTGGAGTATTGCATCCAGATCTGGGGTCCCAAGCATAGGAAAGACATGGACCTGTTGGAGTAGGTCTAGAGGAGGGCCATGAAAATGGCCAGAGGGCTGGAACACCTCTCCTCTGAAGAAAGGCTGAGGGAGTTGCGGTTGTTCAGCCTGGAGAAGAGGAGGCTCTGGGGAGACCTTGTTGTGGTCTTTCAATACTTAAAGGGGGCTTATAAGAAAGATGGAGAGAGCCTTTTTACTAGGGCCTGTAGGGACAGGAGAAGGGGCAATGGTTTTAAATGGAAAGAGGCTAGGTTTAGATTGGACATAAGGAAGAAATTTTTTATGAAGAGGGTGGTGAGACACTGGAATAGGTTACTCAGAGAAGTTGTGGATGTCCCATCCCTGGAAGTGTCTGAGGTCAGGTTGGACGGGGCTTTGAGCAACCTGATTTAGTGAAAGGTGCCCCTGCCCAAGGTGGGGGGCTGGACTAGCTGATCTTTGAAGGTCCCTTCCAAGTCAAATCATTCTATGATCTCTATATCCTACTAGGTATTCCACAGCAATTGGTTAAATATCAGACACTGAAAGCCTGAAATTAAACTGATCATCTGTCTCATTTCCACAGTTATTTTTCTTGCTTTTATAAGACTCCACCCTGCATTTTTCACATCACTTCAGTTTACTTGTTCTTTCTTCTTTTTGATGTAAAAAATGCCTCTTTCATTCATCAGTGTGCTGAAATCCCACATCTTTCCTTACCTCTTTAGAAAAAGATTATTCTTGTTTTCATTCTTTTGTGCCACCCCTGATAGAATTATGAAGTAATATTTGTAGGGATTCTGTAGCTTACCCAATTAGATAGGTTTACATTTTCGTCTGTTCTGGAGATTCAATATTACTTTATAGTTTCTATTATAATTACTCAAAAAGTATCTCTGCTTACTTTTAAATTACTATTGAATGCATTAAATACATGGAATTGCTCATCTCATAATCCTTAGTGAATTAGGATGTTTAACCAACTATGATAAATAAAGCTTGAAGGCATTGAGTACCTCAACCTCTTCCATTTAAGTTTCCTATCAGTATATTAATGCATTAAAATGGTGACTTTTTTAACTAGAGAAATATGTGAGAGGAAGGTCTACGACTCCTCAAAATGGCATCTGTAACCTGCAATGCTGTGTCTTTTCACAAACACTGAACTTCACTGATATGAATAGTCATGTGGGAGAGGGAGATGCATTAACTTATCAGTTTCTGGGAATATACCTTAAATATGAACTATAATAATGAACAAGTACATTTGTTTGAAGTCAGACCTAGGGGAATTTAGACAAAATTTTCAAGATTGATGTTCAGTTCAGATCAAATTTGTAGCTATTTGGGGTTGGACTAGATGATCTTTGGAGGTCCCTTCCAACCCAAATCATTCTATGATTTTATTATTTTATTCAGAAAGAAATTCAAAACGGTACATTTAATGACTACTTTACGCTTTAAATTTGTATGGGCTAGAAGTCAGCCTTACCTGTGTGTTGTAAGGTTTCAAGTTACTCAGCAAAAATGAAATGTGCTTCAGAGTTGCTTATGCACTGGAGCACGTAGAATTTTCTTCCTCGGTCATCTGTAAGAATTTCTCAGAGCAAGGCTGCTAAAGTGAAACAGCTGAATCTTTCACTTGTGTGAATGAATTAGTCCATTTAGGACTCCAGGAGATTTTAAAAAAATTAAAAATACCAGTGACAACTGTTATAGGTATGAAGCCAGTCTTTCACAGATGGATTACACCCATATTTGGAGCTTGAGTGTTCTGTTCAGGAGTGTTCTCTGCTAGGAATTTGTTTTCAGTTACTGAGGGAGAAAAGAAGGAGGGAAAGATAAATCTGCACAAAAACAATCTGAAAAATATATGGTGCACAAGTCTTCAAAAGTTTTTTAGCCTCATTCAGGATCCAACTACTACTGGTAGTATTATCTTTTTGGTGCAGGAAATAGATGTCACGGCCCAGAACTGAACAACTTTAAAGCAAAGAAAAATACGGATTTTCTTTTTTATTTTTTTTTAAATTATAATTATGAAGATATTATCTTGAAAAATAAGGCTCTATATTAGTATCTATATAAATGGCTGAAAAAATCTGAATTTAAATCCTATTTCTAGCAAACTATGCCTAAAGTGTGAGTATAGTTAGTGTACACCTAAAAGATAAGCAGTTTGCCTGTTCCACTCCATCTGGATGTGTGAGTGATGGATTTCTATTAATATATTTTTTTCTACTTCCCTTACATGACCCTGGGGTCCTTTTTTCTCCTACATAGTGCAAAAGTAATCAGGAAAATGCTGTACAGAGACTCTTTCCTTTTTTTTTTTTTTTTTTTTTTAAGAGCAACTTCTATCAACCTTTATGCTAGAGAAAAACATAGAAATTACTCTGAGATTTAACTGATGGATTTCTTTTAACAATTTGTCTCAGAAAAATGTGAGGTTTAAGAAAGATTTTCTAATGATACATTTCCAGGTACACTCCCAGATAACAATATTGCTTTAATACCATAAAAATGTAGTATTGTCCTTTAGCAAACAAAGGAAAGATTATCAACCTTTATGCTAGAGAAAAACATAGAAATTACTCTGAGATTTAACTGATGGATTTCTTTTAACAATTTGTCTCAGAAAAATGTGAGGTTTAAGAAAGATTTTCTAATGATACATTTCCAGGTACACTCCCAGATAACAATATTGCTTTAATACCATAAAAATGTAGTATTGTCCTTTAGCAAACAAAGGAAAGATAACCATACATAGCTGTGCAAAAAGCTAAAATACAAGTAATGCATATCCATGAAAATTTTCCAAAAAGGAAAAAAAAAAATGATAGACATCCTACCATTACGCTTCACAAGTGGTGTCTCCAGGCTGGTCTGCGACGATATGTGGAACTGAATTGAACAGAAACAGAAACTGTAACTTTGCTGAAGATAGAGGCATTACTAATGTAAAGTGAAGCACTTTCTGAGAATATCAAAACCAAGGAAACAATACTCCCCCCTCCCACCTTGTCTTCTGTGCATAGAAAAAAAGAAAGAAAAGAAACATACAACAGATGAAAATAAAAAATACCACTAAAATGACAACAAAGAGCTAATAGCTCTTCTTCCAGTTTTCTAAGTTGCCTGTTCAAACCTTCAGGAGCAGCTTTCACTGAACAAAGGCTTGAGTGTTTGCAGATAAAGAAAAGCTGGAATATAGGCTTATTGATAAATTATTCTATTATATATGTGTATATGTACAGACATATATTTACATATATCCTAATCATTCTTAGGATGCAGTTACTGTAGTAAGCTTTTAATCCTGTATGAGAACTTGCATACTGAATCACAGGATATAGTTTGCATATATGTGGTGTGTAATGGAGAATACTAAATCTGATGGCAAACATCCCCTGTAAGACTAGCACTGGTCAGATCTTGGAGCAAGTCATGCTACCAAGACTCTACGGAAAACATAAGAAACCAGACTGTAGACTATTAAAGGGCACGTTTCTCATGTGAGGAATCTGAGCCCCATAGAATAAAAGGGCACGTTTCATGTGAGGAATCTGAGCCCCATAGAATATGAATGAATGAGTACTGTTGCAAAAGTTTCCTTTTAAAAATAAAACATTCAATAAATTCATTAAAAATTAATAGGCAGTTAATTTGTATACTCGGTGCATTTCTCTACCATGTTAAATACCTTAGTTTATCTTTGTTAAAACTATCTTGAGGTGTGATCTTCTTGATGTTTCATGTGAGGAATCTGAGCCCCATAGAATATGAATGAATGAGTACTGTTGCAAAAGTTTCCTTTTAAAAATAAAACATTCAATAAATTCATTAAAAATTAATAGGCAGTTAATTTGTATACTCGGTGCATTTCTCTACCATGTTAAATACCTTAGTTTATCTTTGTTAAAACTATCTTGAGGTGTGATCTTCTTGATCTACTCAGAACTTATCTTTCTGCAAAACCCCACACATGGATACAATTATCTGACAAACTGAAAGTTCATATTCTAGTTTTCTTTAAATGCCCATATTTTTACTCTGGACCTCTTTCCAACACTGATGAGCTGGATACACAGAAATATGCAGAAATCCTTGATTGTGTAATGTCATTACTGGCATGCACTGAGTAGTTTATTATATTAAAGTCCAACCTTTTAATTATGTCCTGAAATAAACATTTTTTTTTTACTATGTTATTAAACAAATTACCAATGCCCACCAACTAAAATCAGGCAGTGTAACAGAACATAAATAGCTTCTGGTACCAACCTAATCTGTTTAGATAGCAAAAATGTTCTTTTCATTCCTCTTCCTAAGTAGAGAGCTCTGGTAAGTCAGGAAAGGGTTCAGCACTTTCTTCCTTTTCTTTGGAAACTGATACCATATCCCTCACTCATCTGAACAGGGAAAAGATCATAGATGTTGGCCTTTAATAAACAACTGGTTAGTTTAAAATCACTTCTTAGAAGAGCTTGGCAAGGTGTGAGTAGCTTTCAATAAAATTCAACCCCTAATTAATTTATATATGTATTGAGTTTAAAAGTGCTATTTAGATTCCCACTAATGTATAAAAAAAAAAGTTGTTGATGCTTAAAATTTAACATAAAGTTGTCTTGAAGGGCCTGTCTTTTAACTGAAACTTTTTGTTAAAATATGCAATGAGAGTACCAGAAACATGCTGTATTCCTACACAGAAATAAGGATTACCAGAGAAGCAGAGATCACACTTGATTTTTTATTCTTCTGGGAAGAGATACAAAGGAAGATTGAATGAAATATTTTGCATGATTCTGAGACTAAAGTATAAAGAATTTAAATGCTAAATGTGTAGCATTACAACAGTTTCTTAAACTTCCCCAATTAATATATAAAAGAGACTGTTCCCAATTCTGATTTCACATATAGTATTGGAAGTTTACTGTGATTTCTCTGAGCTCTGTAAAAAATAATATAGATCAGAATCAGGCATAGGGAGCTTAGAAGTAAACCACTGGCACAAATGGTAAAAAAAAGAAAAAAGTAAATTTTTAAAGTTTTTATTTGACCTGGTGATGAGTCATTTCAGTTATCTCTTCCTTCATCTGTGTCCTCATACAATTATGGTGATATGTGACTGTTAAACATGGCTGCCATAATGCAATGGACTGAGAAACAGTCTTAGATGCATGAGATTTAACTTCTTATTTTCTTCCATTTCTCTGATTTTAAAATAGTGTCTAAAATACTGGTGTAATTTGAAACAGTGAACTTTTTCATAACTATATATGGCTGAGGCTTCTCCAAACATTCAAATAACATTTCTGTGCAGACTGTCTGTATTTCCCTACTTTTCCAGGCTTGCCATACTAATCTGACATGTTTATGTCATTAAGATTTTTTTTTTTAATTTTTCATGTTTCTACACATATAGAGGGGTCCAGACAGGGTCTTAGAAAACCTAATGAAAAATTTTATCATAAAACAAATAAGTAATCTAAGATAGGAGGATTTGGTGTCTTTGCTGTAGCATAGGGCAAAGAGTTTCTCATCCTTTCCTAGCAAATTTGTACTAGTACACCTAAAGGATTCCTATTGACTTGTCTTTGAATCTGCTCTCCTATAGAATAAATGTGAAGATCATAGGCTTGTTGTATGTTCACTGGCTGTCCTTAACAAAGAATGATTCATGTTTTTAACATAATCTATGTTTAAAAATGCCTCAAAACCATCAGGTCCCTCTTTGGTGTCTGTTTTAAAGATCTCTTGAACCTGGAACTTTACCAAGACTTTAAATGACAGAAATGTGTCTAGCATTATGTTGGCTGAAGAATACCAATAATTCTCAGTCAGAAACAGGGCTGAAAGGGGGCAGGGGAGGAGGAAAAAAAGACTCTTTCAAATATGTGACAGTCCTCATGTAAGTGTATATATAGATATATCTTTTTGTGGAAGGCTGAAGTAGGTTGTGTCTAAAGTTCCAGTTGCCTTGGTTATTTGGTCTACTTTTTATTATTATTAATCTCTATGAGATACTGGATTGCAGAGGCCAGAAGTTGTTGGTCCAGTCATTATTTTTGTTTCTCCCTGAAGTCCATAGGGCTGGAAGAGAGAAAATTAAGATCAGAGATTCATGCTGATCAGCTCCTTTTAATGTTGTGTGCTGTTGTTATGGTTCTCTCATCTGCAGATAAGGTAGTAAGAGACAAAAGCGGGTGCAAATTGAAATATTTTGATAGCTCTGTGTACAGGTTAAATAATTTCATTACAGACAAAATGTTTGTGAGGTTTTTGAACAAAGGCGATAAATTTCAGTTAAGAAATAAATAAAGAGGGAACCAGTGACAAGAGCTAGCTTTCACATTATGAATCAAATGTCATTTTCTCACTAAGAACTATTTTATCTTTCTGCTTGTCTTGATATTTGCTTAGTAATAGATGTATTTGTTTATAATAATAAATTTGTATAGAAACACCCAGTCATTTTTAATATACAAGCAACATTTCTCACCTTTTTAATGTGGATCACCAGTTTTCCCTAGACACTACCAGCTACTGTCAATACCTTAGTATAACTGCAGTCCTGCCATAATACTGCTACAAGCCAATAACAGTCTTTGCTTTGTTAAACCTGTCACTTTTGGCAGCTGTACTCTTTCTTCTGTCATATTTCTTTTCCTCAACTATCTGCTTGATGCAAACGGAAAAATTGCCCCATCATTCAGTACAAGAAAGATGTGGACATATTGACGTGAATCCAATGAAGAGCCACAAAGATGAATAAAGGACTGGAGCATCTGACATATAAGGAGAGTCTGAGAGCGCTGGGATATTTCAGCCTGGAGAAGTGAAGGCTCAGGGGGATCTTATCCATGTGCATAAACACCTGATGGGGGAAGTAAAGAAGACTGGACACAGCCCTGAGCAACCTGCCTTAGCTTCCCCTGCTCTGAGCAGGCGGTTGGACTAGATGTTCTCCAGAGGTGCCTTCCAGCCTCAACCACTCTGTGATCGTATGATTTTCTGTGATTGTCTAATTAAACTAATAACAGAAAGGTTATTGACATTACATATGATCCAAATAAAAGACCTAGCAATTTTAAAACAACTACAGGGAAAATTTATTATAATATTTGTAAGAAAAGGAAATTTTCATTTATCAAAATGCTAACTTACTCATGTTAAAATTATACAGTGGCAAATTGTAGAAATTTTTAGTATTTATATTAGGAAAGTATAGGTTGAATGTGTCTCTCTCGTTGGAAAAATACTAATAAGGATTCTGAGAAAGAGAAAACAGTAAGTCTCTTCATACCTTTATAGAGTATAAAACCTGTACTCATAAAGTTTCTTTCAAATATGTACCATGGACAATTTCCTCCTCCCAAACAAGGAGTGTGCATCTTCCCTTCTCTGTGCCTAGGACACTTCCCTATACATGGTGTTGCATCTGCTTTTACTAAAGTAAAAATTATTTTTCTGTATGAAATTTTTATGCTGTGGTTTTCAAACAAACAAACAAAGACACACACACATACACAGAAACACCTTCTTGGTTTCTTTTAAACCCTTCTATTCTACCCTTTTGAGTACCTTCCTTCTAGGGTTATTGCTGTCTTAATTCAGTGAAAATACTTCTCCTCCATGAGCAATGATTCCTGTTGTGCCAGTTTCCATTTATCTGTGGGCAATACCTATTTCTCAGACTTTTCAACATGTCAAGTGACTATGCAAGCCCAACCACCACCCCCTGCCAAGGTCTCTAGGGAGTTTGAAATTACATGACACCAAGTAGCTAAGAAATAGAGATAATCTGCTTTCTCAGACCTGTGTATAAATCAGTAAGGCTAAACAGTTGCTAGTTGCCACCCAGAGCAATAAGTACTAAGGTAACTGCTAGTCTTAGTAATGACTGAATCCTTGAATTCAGCTAGAAATCTGTTAATACAGTAATGTCTTGCATGGCACAGCTGGCAAAAGTACTTTCCTTTCCGACAATAAGTTTTTTTAATAATTTGTAAATTATTAGTGAGATCTAAAATGTTGTCGCTTCAAACAACAAATTAAACTTCTGATGCAGCATGTCTGTGGCCCCCAATTTGATGGGTCAATGCGCAGTATTTCTGCTTTTCTCCCACAGTTGTTTTCTGTTTGCCTTTCAATTTGAAACCACATTATGAAAAAAGGCCTTGTACTATTAGATGAGAATAATTTCAATGTAAAATCACCTTGATGAGACTTCGATGTTGTCACCAATTTTGATTTAATCTTTAAAATGTATTCAGAAGATTATCTTATAAAGAAGAGAAGACAAGTATTTAAAATCTATCTCATCAAGACTAATGTCATGCTGAATAATTACATTTCTGTGTAATTATATCAGTCTTCTCTTTTACAAACTTTTTCCCAGATTCACACAAATATTCACATCTCAAAGACTAACCTGACTTTCTAAAGTTCTCCAGGAACATTATTTTACTGTCTTTGCTTTAAAATTACTTAGGTGCATCTTTGTCCACATTTATAATTTAGCATTTATTAAGGAGAAGCAAAGCACCTTTTAACATTCTTAATGATTGATTATGTTAATATGTGAGAAGACCCAAGCAGAGTAAAAGCTGAGTTAATTGCTCAAAAAAAGTTCAAATGAGGGAATGAAGAGCCAAAGTTAGGTTTAATATTAAGCAGTTCACATACAACAACAAATTAACAGTCATAAAATTCAGAGACACAGCCAATGAGCACCGCAGCCTGTTACAGAGTAAGCTTAACATTGTGATCCTATACTGTGACCCACAAAATCTGCAAACTTTACTAACAGCCCCAGAAACAACAATAACAAAGAAACCTTTTCAGTAATGATGAGAAAATATGATCTTGTTCACAATGCATTACTAATTGATATATGCTGCATTTGGGTTGTGAAAAGATGGGCACCATTGGCTTACCATGTTGTTTAATAAAATTTGTTACAAGCAGTAAAATTGTCTAAGAGTATTTGAGTTTTCATTTAATTTTTTGATAGGCCTTACCTCACTGTTTAGGAGATGAAAAGCATAAGTTCCAAGGTGACTAAAATAACTCGACAGTGTAGTCATTAACCCTTCCTTTCATATGAAATTTACTGTACACTCTAAAATCCCGCAAAAATGAATGCACCAAGCACAGATGAGCAAAAGGGTAAAGGAGAAGAGAGTGAAGGGCTGTGCAGCTCTCACTGTTGCTGCACAGCTGGACCCTGTGCTAGTCCAACGTTAAGGACCTGCACACGGCCCTGTCTTCCATTCCAGTGAATAGGACATTACGTAGTTCACTTGTTTCTCTGGAAGTTCTGGAGGATTTATCTGAACATATGCATATATGTGTATTCACATATGTACATGTCCACATCTTCCTATCTGGATTTCATTCATAGGAAGAGAAGAGAAACAGAAAATTCTAGGATGTGATTTATTTCCATATATGTCATGAGTCACACTCTTAAGATGCCTATTTCTCTGTATTGACTATAAACATCAATACTAGTGTGACAAGTACTTGCCCATATTTTTGACATATGTAGTCAGAATCTCATTTGTCTGTTTGCTTAGGTAGATCTTGTTCCCTTGCAATGAGCATCAAAAATGCCAGTGGGCTGGGACAAAAAAGGCCAAGGTAGAACCCTAGAAAAATGTTGACAAACTTCCATAATTTTATGTGGGGGTTTTTTTGTGGTGGTTTTTTTTTTAATCTGTAGGGAACTCTCTTTTTAAAGTGAAAACTTACTTTATGTGAAACTAAATTCTCACAAGTCTTGCTGAAATGATCTTGGAATTAGAAAGCCATTATTTAGAGTGGGGCCAACTGAAATCAGTTGGTGTTTTCAATGGATTTCAAGGAATGTTATCCTGCAATCCTATTACCAAATTATTTGGGATATAACAAGCTTACCAATGGAATCTAAACTTTCCATAAAAAATGTGAAAATGGAAGGAACAGGTAATGTCATTTTAAGGCTCTCTTTCTACTATGTATTTTGTTGTATGTTTTGCTTGGCTTTACAAGGTCACAGCAGTATCACTGTATATAAAATATAAACCTTACTAAAAAGAAAATAAAATCACTATTGAAAGTCACTAATCTTTAAAAGGAACTTCACAAATTTTCATGACCGTTTCATGACATGTAGTATAAGTGAGGTTGTGTAGCCAAGCAAACATATTCCTAGCAAATCCTGCTAACAGCCAAAAAGGTTCTCAATTACTTCTAAGTAGAGCAGATCTGAGGACAAACAAAACAATTGTCTAAGTATCCGGGTGATAGTGTTTACGGAGAAAGAACATTGACATAATTCAGGTAATACTGCAAGCCAAGCAGTTTTCAGAGAACAGACATTTCTTACCCTTAGTCCTAATACCTCCTCTGTATAAGAAGCAGTTTAATTTACCTTCTGCATTGTAGTTTTCCATAATTTCTTTAAAGGTCATAAAATGATAGCTTTAATCTGGATTGTGTGTGATAAATGTAGTGTTACTGCCTGAGAAGTAGCCTGAGCTCAAAACCTTGGAAGCGTATTCTACTGTTTTTCTTTCACATTCCAATCAGTCATGATTCCCCAAATTTCAACACAATATAACAATCAGATAATTCCTATAGTACAGAAGTAAGTACTTATGAGATACATCTTTTGTTTTAAGGGATTATAGCGTGCAAATTCTTTATTAATAATTTCTCACTCAAA
>NW_008794785.1:1337886-1346989 GCF_000699145.1 Aptenodytes forsteri
TTTTTTTATTCCAGTATATATCATTTTACTTCATCAAATATTCTTATATTCATGTATGTATATATTCTTTATATTCTTCACATATTATTTCCATATTTATTTATATCCTTATAATACAGAAGGATTTATACAGTTTGAAGCATTTTAAATACATCCAAGACTAACTTCCCCTTCCTTGTTTTCTTATACTCTTTGTCTGCATTATATATAGTGCTCCTGAAGAGGGTTTGCGCCATGTAAACTGAAGGAGTAAGAGCAGAAGAAGCTCTATATCAGCTTAAGCAGCTTAAGTTAAATGCGGTTTGTCTGTTGGAAACATCTGTGAGATATTAATGGATACCCAAGTTTTCCAGATGAAAATATTCTTATAAAGAATAACTTGAACTGCACCTCTGCACAGCATTCTGCACACCATTCAGCAAAACCACCGAAATCTTAAATTTAGTTTTCCATGGGAGTGGAATCTATTCCCTATGGTGCCAATTTTTCAGTTGTTTAAGCACTGGTTTCCCTGTGGAACCAATCCTTGCAAATTCTCCCTGTAGTCCCAGATGCAACTGACCAATGAGAAATAGTGGGTGTTCATTTTAAAGGCTATATGTTTGTACTGAACCTGACATCAAGAAGCTATTCCAAGTAGCTGTTTTGAAACTGAAAATATGTATCCCAAATAGACAAAGAAAATCATGGGGTTCAGAGAAACTGAAAAGACTGAAAATCAATGTCTCTCTTAACCTTGGAAGAAGAAAAAAAATAAACACATATACACCCAGATAAGTCTTTTTCCCTCTGTACTTACCATTTCTTCTTATTTTATGGTAATGTCCTACACAAAGGTATATAACACCTACAGTCATCATGAATTTGTCAACAACAAACTATGTCAAACCAATCTAATTTCCTCCCATGACACAGGAACAGGCCTTGTGGCAAGAGACAAAAAAAATGTCATATCTTGACTCCATTGGGGTTTTTGATGCTGTGTCACATGACATTCTCTTAATCAAGTTCAGAAAACATGGTCCAGAGGAAGCTGTTGTAACAGATGTAAAAATAGTTGCAAAAAGGTAATAGTACCACTGTTTCACTAGCACAAAGAAAGGATAACTAAGCTAAGAACCTGTATCTGCAGCCATAGAATATTGTCAAGGTTGACCTGATAATGCAGGAAATAGGGTATTTATTAACTTTTCAGATGATACTAAGAAGAGGTTGCCAGGGTGTTGGAAGGTTAAGAATTCAGAATAGTCTTAATGAATTGGGAAAAAAGTTGGAAAAATGGGATTCAATTTATAAGGTATGCAAAAGAGTAAGTGTAGGAAAGAATTGCATATCAATTGAAACAATATATGTTGAGTAGGTAATATAAGTGGGTAATAGACGTGCAGATCAGAATCTGAGGAATATATGCTAAATTTCAGTCAACAATATTTCTCTATTGAAAAAAAAGATGAAAAAAGGAAGGCAAAGAGCCTACCTATCCTATCCATTTCAGCCAAGTAAAGTGATCAACCTCATTAGGCAGGCGAACTGAGATTCTATAAGGATAACCTAAAAGCTCATTAAAAATTTCACTTACATTTTGTCCATGCACCTGCATGCTATATGATGTAAAATGGATAGGACAATAAAAATTGATAGGGTTGTATATTGTAATCAAATAATAGAGAAAACTTTCACCTATTTATTTCACAATTATCTAACATCCATTTTTTAAAGATGTTGATTTAAAAAAAAAAAAAGAACAGATAAATTGTATGTGTTAGTTATACTTCTTTCAATAGGCTTCAAGGTAAATCTGTACATTGAGGCAAAAACAGGTCCAATAAGCAAGCTGGGTCACTAGACCAGTCACCATCTCTATGGTTTTAAGGTTATCTTAATTACTGAAATTTTTTTCAGTTCAGGCCATCATAAGTCATCGTGGACAAGACTGCAAAGTGCAAGGCACCCTCTACCCTATGTGACTCTTCAATACCATATTCTGGCCAGTGTTATGTTCTCAAACTCCCACAGGCCTTTCATGCTCTGCCTCTGCACGTGCAATACCTGCAGCCACTCTGATGGGCTACAATACAGTCCTAACATTATTTCAGGCACATTTAACTGAAAGAAACACATTCGGAAAGGTAAAAATTAACAAAAACAATAAAAAATATTTAGTACCACAGGGTATCACAAGGAGCATAGATATGATCTAGCATGAATTATTATATAAAATGGATACAGACAGTCTCTGACACCTGGCCTTGAGAAAAGAACATGGTCCTAGCCCCTGCTCATAAAAATAGCTTCAAAGTGTGTACAAAGAGCTTTAAAGACCTTTGGAAGGGCACATATGAACACAGAGTACAGTGCTATCAAACAAACTATGATAAAAACAATTTGATTACAGCCAAATATGAATTAAGTTATATGCAGCATCCATTCCCCAGGCTGTAGGTTTTCTATGTACAGGCTAAGAGGAAAGGAATCTCAATAAAAGACTAAGAGAAAGAGAAAGCGCATACAGGGAAAAGGAAGTTTTCCTCTTCTCTTTTTATTCTGCCTATGAGAATAGACTCTGGGAAAATTATTATAATCTGTTTAGGCATCACTGTTGAAAGTTAGTTAAATTAAGCAAAACAAAAGAAAAAAAGAAAAAAAGTCCTCATATGAACAGTTACAGAATTAACTTAAAAACTTGATTTATATGTATATACAAGAATGACTATTTCATCTATGAGAAATTCAAAACAAAAATAGATTATTTCTCTAGGAGCTCATATGCTTTAAGTAATCAACTCCCTCTGCATGCATAATAGCAGACAGTTCCGGAGCATCAATTAAGTCAATTCATGAATGAAAAGAGGGATGCTGGTATGTTTTCGTTATCTTAAAAAACCCCATAATTCTCAGAAGAAGAAGGAAGGCAAAAATAAAACAGTAGGAAATTAAAATATTAAAGTTCTTGTCACTGATACTAACATCCAGTGTCAGCCTTGCTAAATCAGCAAACAGTAGATCTGAAGCACAAATACTCTTGTTCCTGGTAAAGTAAAAAGAAAAATACAGTTATCAATGATGCACTTGTGCATTTTTCTAACATAGTGTAGTTTATATGCTTTCTAAAGTGTTCC
Source organism: Aptenodytes forsteri (assembly GCF_000699145.1). Classification (NCBI taxonomy): domain Eukaryota; kingdom Metazoa; phylum Chordata; class Aves; order Sphenisciformes; family Spheniscidae; genus Aptenodytes; species Aptenodytes forsteri. The sequence continues at coordinate 1,341,006 of NW_008794785.1, forward strand.
CACTCAATACAGTATCTGTTCAATGGGATGTAAAATTACTGACACATAAACTCAAAAAATGAAATCCTTGACGTTACTGAAACAAGAATCATGCACAAATGAGATAAATTTAGCAAAACAGTTCAAGATAGCTGTGCCAAAATGAATATAGTCTTTTAATTTTTTTTTAATGCACTGAAATGAATACAGTCTTTTAATTTTTTTTTAATGCACTAATGGACATGTCCACAAATATCAATTCTCTGGCTAAGAATCCACACCTCACATAGTGGAGCTTACTTGATTTAGCGTAGGCAACTTGCTATAGAATAATGCTCTGTCACAAAAAGGCTTTATTCAAGGAAGACAAAAAAAAACAGGGGAAATAAGTTTAGTCAACTATACTAAAATTGGTTATTAACAATTTTCTCAATTGTTTACAGTTTGCTAAAAAAACATGTTCCACTCTTTAGTCACTGAGTTGTCTACCAAAGATTTGTGAAATGTAATTTAAAGGGATATACTTATAACTGTCAATATTGAAAATTCTGTGTTTATTTATTTATTTGTTTGTTTGTTTGGCTTTCTAAAGGAGAAAGAGCATTCTGGGTCCTTCATTGTAATATGGGCTTGTAGCCCAGAAAGCCAAGAGCATCCTGGGCTGCATCAAAAGAAGCATGGCCAGCAGGTCGAGAGAGGTGATTCTCCCCTTCTACTTCACTCTTGTGAGACCCCACCTGGAGTATTGTGGGGTCCCAAGCACAGGAAAGACATGGACCTGTTGGAGTAGGTCTAGAGGAGGGCCATGAAAATGGCCAGGGGGATGGAACACCTCTCCTCTGAAGAAAGGCTGAGGGAGTTGCGGTTGTTCAGCCTGGAGAAGAGGAGGCTCCGGGGAGACCTTGTTGTGGTCTTTCAATACTTAAAGGGGGCTTATAAGAAAGATGGAGAGAGACTTTTTACCAGGGCATATAGTGAGAGAACAAGGGACAACAGTTTTAAATGGGTACATTTGGATTAGACATAAGGAAGAAATTTTTTACGCTGAGGGTGGTGAGACACTGGAACAGGTTGCCCAGAGAAGTTGTGGATGCCCCATCCCTGGAAGTGTTCCAGGTCAGGTTGGATGGGGCTTTGAGCAACCTGATCCAGTGAAAGCTGTCCCTGCCTGTAGCAGGGGGTTAGACTAGCTGATCTGATCCAGTGAAAGATGTCCCTGTCTGTAGCGGGGGGTTGGACTAGCTGATCTTTGAAGGTCCCTTCCAATTCAAACCATTCTATGATTCTATGTTTTTATGATTCTATGAATATATACCAAACGTTTAAGACCTTACTCATTAATTTCTTATACATTACCAATACAGTAATTATTCCCTAGAGGCTATTGCCTTCAAGAGTTTCATGTTGCTGGACAGAGGTCTAAGTTCTTTTTCTGGTAAAGAAACAACTCTAGCCTTCCAGTCAGGAATTTTGGAAACAATGAACAAGGCAATTTTGAAAACTGAATTTCAGGAAAGCAACTATATCTTAGTCTTATCTAGCATTTGGTCTCTCCAGGAACTGAAAGATTGCCTCACTTGTTCTCATTCTCCAAAATGACTACACTGCACCTCAGCTTCATGATTAGAATTCACAAGGATCACTTAATCCTTGAGATTAAAAAGCAAGAAACTATTGTTCTTTTGCTGCTGCTTTCAGAAGCTCAAACCCATCATTTCCTTTGCGTTTCATTGCCACCACTATAGTGGAATATAGGTACATCTAAAAAACCCTGTAGTAGTAAACTAGGTATTTTGGAGAGCTGGTGACAAAAACAGAACTTGTTGCCTGGTTAGAGTAATGACAGAAAGGATGGAAAAGTGTCACTTGCTGTTTCTTCCATAGCTATAACCAACCTAAGTTAAAATTGCCTGGTTTAATAATTTATCACAAAGTGTTAGTTCATTTAATAAAACTAAAGTTAGGAGAAATTCAACAAAAAGAGGAGAAAAGAGAAAATAAGAATAAACACTGGAGGTTTTCCCTTCTTTTGAATTAATTTTTTGTCAGTAGAGTTGAATTATATTGTATGCTAATATTTTTTAACACAGGATCTTCACACATATCGGGGTGGGGAGGGGGGGAAGCATCAGCTTTTCTAATTTATCTTTGATTCACCTCAGAGACCAGCTGCTATTGAAATTCTGATTATGTGAAACAGTTATTTGCCTCTCTGGGCTCAGAAATCGTTTCCTGTAACGAGACACATACCATAGATTGCCTGAATTTAAATAAAACTGTAGAAGAATGGGTCAACATAGCAGCCACTTCCAAACATTAAGTGCTCTTGATCGGAATCATTCTTTCATGAAAGCTTATTTCCCCTCTCTGTTTCTTGGGGTATCATGCCACTAATTTACATATCTTTGCTTGTCCTGACATTCACTGTTCTCATATCTCCATTTAGCTGATCAGTTCTTGGCAGCTATCTTATGATGTTCATGATCCCAGGGATATCGTCAACACTAAAACCAGAATTCAGTCAAGCAGCAAATTTACAGTCTGGATCAGGCTAAGCAGATTAGGTGCCTGCTCCATAATAAGGATGTGAAAGGTTGCCATAGACAAACAACACCAAATGCAGTTCCTGCCAATGAATTTTCATTCAGATTCAGTGGTTCTCAACAGTAAAAGCTGACTAAACAGCACATCTCTATTTATATTCTGTAATGGGAATTTTAGGAAAGTGTCCAATGTGTATTATATGGGCTAAAATACATTTTGCCTTTGTCTTCATAATCTAGGGTCAAACTGCACAGTGTAATCAGAGTGCAGTATAATTTTAAAGGTAAATTCAGGAAAGATGATTGAAGGAAGCAAAATCTTTTCTGAGAAGCTTTGATACGCTGTAATCTGGCATCATTACAATCAGAGCATACAGTACATGCTGGGTTTGTGGTAAAGGTATGACAGTATGATGAGGAGAGGGGTTGGAAGGAAGTTGTTGACGTTAGTAAAGGACGCGATGCTGTAAGCAAAGTTAGGGAAGGGGGTTCCATGGCAGGAAAAGAACAGCTTTGTGAAGCAGATACTGCCATGGCCATCCTAGAATCATTTGCTGTCTGTGAAGCTATGCCTGCTGCTCACTCACTGCAAAGTGGGGCCAATGCTTTTGAAATGGTGTTAGTTGTTAGACAAGGATGATGTGGTGTTGCACAGAAACACGTGGATAGAGCATTTGTTATAATGCCAATGTATTGCATCTTTTACAAAGGATAACAATCATGTAGTGAATCAAATCTCTGAAACAGGGTGGTCATTTACTATCTGGTTGGCGATGGCAGTCTCTGTTACAAGTGTCAACACAAAGGAGTCTCTGGCTAAGTCTGATGAGACTCCTTGAACTGCTGCTCTAGTGAATTCTTATAACCAGCTGGCCCATACCAACTATGACTACTCTGGTTTATGCATGATCTGTTTCTGCTGATTAGCTTAAACTACATGCAAACCATATCCCAACTACTCCATACCCTAACTAACATATATTAAATACTGCAACAGATTGTCCTACGTGTCCATTCCTGACTATTTCCAAATATTTAATCTATGCACAGTTTAGTCAATTCTGCAGCAGAAACAACCTCCAGAAGTCCCTGGGACAACCAGATTCTTCTCCCAGGACATTTAAGTATACAAAGAACGTCTATCAGTGAGTCTATCCAGAGCAGGGACTGCCTGGCGGGAATCTCCAGGGCTAACAGAAATTCCCACCTTGAGAACCCCTGTAACAGTAGGTCAAACACTTTTCTGTGAAGACAGTTAGGACTTCAGTTAATCATTTTTCTCAAGTCACTATTGTGTCAGAGAAGTTTCTAGACCACCCAGGGAAATGACGACTAAGTGCACTAGGTACACATGCAAGGACAGCCTTGAACCCCAGCTACACTACGATTGTAACCATATAGCAAACTTGAATTCTGTGCTGATATTAGAACTATGACTTAAAATCCATAGAGATTTTATTAGAAAGGACATGAGAAAGGAAAGAAGAGGCTATCAGAAGGAGAATGCAATGTTTTTGTTGCACATTGTCCCCTACCACCACCCTACTCCCTTAACTAGTCTTCGTCCTCTGTGCTACACCACTTTACCTGAGCAATGCTGTAACCCAGCTGAGCTCACCTCACTGTCCCATCTAAAACCCAGTGTCATCAACACACAATCAAATATTGCCTAAATGACTAGGAGGACACAACTGAGAACAATGTTGTGCTGCTCCACTGTGGGCAAGGCTGACACTGGTGCCTAAGCTACTGGTTTTAAAGTCAACAGAATATAAAAACTATTTTGTGTGCTGTGCAAACATTCCTCCAGCTGGCTGTCAAAATATTTTTCAAGAGGTTGGTGCAGAGTCACTGTTTTCTATAGCCTCTGCCATACTCTTATTATTTGAAAATTCAAAGGCTGAAAAAAGAAAATTCTTAGTTACATTCTTCTGTCAGTAAGGAGAGCTAGTCAGGACTTGTCTAAAAATACGATAATTTTCCTGAAGATAGCTGATTGTCAAATTAGATGACAATTAATTAACTCAATACACTCCCTACAGCTAGTTTGAACAATCTCCAAATCTTGGTTCCATTTCATGTGTGTAGTTTACCCTAGAATATCTCTAACAGTACAGCTCAAACTTTTGCAAGCCTCCAAAGCTGGCTTTTAAACTGCTTCAAGGGATCTCAATTCGAGTTATCTAACTTTAAATTAACTGATCTTGGGAAGTTAAAGACAGGTCCTTGGTGAGTAAGAAAAGGTAGAGATACTAGTCACTATAATATGGCTTAAGTTAACGTGTCATATGAACATCTACTGATCTTGTCATCTAGACTCCCTTTTAACTTACTAGAGAGAAATAGGTTACTCTACAGAGTTCAGAGGTTCAGATTTAGGCATCTGTCATAAAGTAAAATTAACTGTAACTTAAAAGTGTCATTTTACTTCCTTGGCTATAAAATCAAGCTACAAATTATCTCTGAGGTAAACACATGCAATATAGATATCTAAAGGTGACTCGAATGGACCTCCCCGTGGTGGTGAGAATGTATGTAGACTGAAACAGACAGTTTGCCATCAGAACTCAATTCACACAAAATCTCCTCAATGAATTGGTTAAATTAGTAGAATTGTCTCATGTAGATTTGTTGCATCTATTAAATTGGCTATTCCTGTACTTTTGTTTGAAAAGCTTCAAACACTAGGAAGCTGTTATTCAGTAGCTCTTAGAAGAAAAAAAAACTAGAAAAACTGATCTTTCAAAAAGGAACTGCTTTTTGAAGCAATTTTGATACCTAAAGGATCTACTTTTCTTAACTTTATGATATAATATGCTTTAAAAAAACATTATTCCCTCTAAAAAGGTGTCTTATAATGAGGGTGATGCTATTTCATTTTGTGATGTTTACAGTAAAAAAAACCCCAACAAAACCTAACAGATACTATGAGGAACTATGAAACTTTCTGTCTTATGTACTCAGAATACTATTTCCAAAATGTGATAAACTAATTTTGTATGGAACAAATAAAAGGCTGCATTTCAGTGAGAACTATTCTTAGGCCAAATTTCATTTTGCAACTCTGGACCATTTTACCCAGAGGATTATTTAAAGGAAAAGGCAGGGAAAGGCTCGTATAATGGGAAAATAATATTATTTTCTTTTCCCTCACCCTACTAAATGAAACAACTTACTATAAAAATCTGCCATCTGCTGTTTTGACAAAAAAAGGTAATTGTCCTGGTTTCAGCAGGGATAGAGTTAATTTCCTTCTTAGTAGCTGGTACAGTGCTGTGGTTTGGATTTAGGATGAGAATATTGCTGATAACACACCGATGTTTTAGTTGTTGCTAGGTAATGCTTACACTAGCCAAGGACTTTTCAGCTTCCTGTGCTCTGCCGACTGAGAAGGCTGGAGGTGCACAAGAAGCTGGGAGGGGGCACAGCCAAACTGGCCAAAGGGACATTCCATACCATGTG
>NW_008794785.1:1347123-1350644 GCF_000699145.1 Aptenodytes forsteri
GTGGGGGGGAGTGAGCGAGCGGCTGTGTGGTGCTTAGTTGCTGACTGAGATTAAACCACGACAGTAATATAAAAATTTTATCCTACAAAGTAAAAAATTTGAAAAGCAGATAAAAAAAGGAGGAAGATAGGAACAATCCATCAGGAAACTTGATATGTACTTCATAAGAAAGGGAAAATCTTCTGTTATACATAAAAATTATGTGGGCAACCTCAGGCACGGTATTCAAAAAGTAGTTTAGATCTTTAGCTTCTTGAAAGCTAAAGTTGCACCAGTTTTCTGTTTATTCTTGTGCCTGCTTAGGTGTTTGTGTAGTTTCAGAGAAAACTATCTGGAAACTGATATGTGTAAAAATGCACAGATAGATTGATGTAGTATGTTTTAGTCATAAGAATTTCTTCACCTGCCCCTCTGACCCTTTTCTCTGAGCCAGGTCAGGGCTGCATAAACACTTTTGCAGGAATAGCATGAGCCAGAAAAGAAGAGCTGAGAATGAGAAGCCAGAAGATTGGGGAGTGATGTGGTGAGAAGAGTATAGTCATGCAGGAGACTCTGCTGCTGTTCAGTGTACATCTGGGGTCTTGGATGTTTCAGTCTACTACTTGGAAGTATTTAGTTGCCAACATAGACACTCACAACAATCACAATGTTGAGCACTAGGTCAGAAAGCCAGCCAAGAGAAAATTCCAGAGAGGATTGTGCCTGAGAATCTTTCTATTCTGTATATTCACTTATGTCCCTGGAGTCACCTCTTCAGAGCTATCACAAGGTACCTCTTTGCTAAAGTGGGACGGGACCTGCAATGAGTTTATCCAGATCTTTTGAGGGTTTGTGTTTTGTTTTTCCTCCTTTGAAATCTAAGCCAATTGAGGATGGAGATGCTGGTACTGGCTCTTGAATGGCAGCGTACTGGCAGAAAACTTTTGGAGAAAGAGGAAAGCAAAGTTTGTTCTTCTCCTTATATTGAGGAATACTAACACATTTCTACTATCTGCTGGAGGAGTCCCCTAGTGACCAGATTTCGAACGACAAAAAAAAAAAAAAAAAGGTTCAGCCCTGGGCCATTTAGAAAAAAAGAAGAAATGTAGGGAAAAAAAGAAAACAACAAAACCAAACAAACAAATACCACCACCCCACAACTAAAGATCAACAACAACAACAAAAACCCCACAAGCCTGTAAGGCAGCTACTCCAGAAGAGATTTCAGTCTCTGGCTTCCAGCTAGACAGAACAGTCTGCCCTGGTAAGAGCAGCTAAGCTATGAAAGGTAGTGGAGTTTGAGGTTCTGTGGCTAAATAACTGGAAGTGCTGCCATTGCACCATTTGAGTGGTTTTGATTTATTACTCCCAAGGTACTAACTCACCCTCTAGTTTACAACTCCAAGTTGTGATGCTTGATTCCATTTCAGAAAACATTTAGGCACTAACATTCTCTACTGGACCCAGCCCAAAGCCCAGCAAGCTTTGCTAGACTGGTTTCTTTTGCTCTCTCTTTACAATTTCTGTATAAGAAGATTTGATAAAAAGAATAGGAAGATATATAAGAGTTGGCAAGAAAAAGAAAGAACAACAGTGGTTTAAAAATAAATGGGGACCAACTCTCTTTTACTTTTGTTTTTGTTATGGATATTTACTTTATGATAACCTGAATGAAAATAATTCTCTAACACATTGAATTCTTTAACTATGATCTCAGGTGTTGTTATCGCATCATTCACTTACTGTGCTAACTCTTGAAGAGAAACTGTCTTCATTCATACTCAAAGGACAATTTTTCAACATTTATTTATGTCCAGTACATAATCTATGCAGGAATAATAATAATAAAAAAAAACTTGTAACATTTTTCTCTGCTTGTCACAATTTCAATAAAATCATGCAAAGACAAAAAGAAGTCCCTAGATCAAGTTATTACACATCTTATTGGCCTCTCTGCCATGTGTAGGAGTAGAATCCAGCTAACATGAATATGACCATGGGTTATGGCCATTAGTGTCTTCTCAACACTTCCAAAAGTATTTATATTTGGAAAGGCCATATTTGAACTACCCGGCCAGAATCTTGTAATCTCCTGTGTTACTTTAAATTATACTAAAGGGTATTTTAAAACCCTAGGAAAGAAGAAAAAGAAGACCCAAATCTCAATGTTTGATAGAAGAAAGTTTGATCATTTTTTTACTTTAAAATACTAAAGGGTATTTTAAAACCCTAGGAAAGAAGAAAAAGAAGACCCAAATCTCAATGTGTGTGAGAAGAAAGTTTGATCATTTTTCTTTTAAACTGCATCTCCTTTATAATATTGCATTATGTGTTTCAAAATTTTTGTTATCATACAGAAAACATAGGAAATACCTAGTAAAGGAAAAAAAAAAAAGATCAGAGATCATAGTTTTGACATTATAGTAGTGAATTTGAACAAATTTCTATCCATAATATTTTTAAGTTCCATTTTATGCTTTGGAAAAAAACACATAAACTTGTTGCCTAAATACTGTTTTCTGGATTTGATAAAACAGATTTCTGTTCCATTGCCAGATAGAAATATTCCATTAAAGTTTAGTGTAGTAGCATATTAGGGTAATGATATTTACCATTTAATTTTATTGGAGCAGTAAGAAAATAATTTACCTCTCACAAAAAAGGTCATATCTACTGAGACAGTCTGCAGTACAAAATATGGAAGGATAAAGATCACTGTGAACAATTTATTTTTTCAAAATCAGTGGTAAGACTAACTTAGGAGAAACTAGAAATTTGTCTGACCACCATCAAAAAAAGATATTCTTCTGAATTGTTTCTAAAAATTTAACCCCTACTATACACAATAGTCTCCTCTGATTCTGCCTCCTCAGTCTATTGTACCTTTTCTTTCAGCCTTTCTTCAGTGTTTCATTCAGAATTTTATACTACATTTCTGACAGAAAAAGACAGTATTAAGAAATTGAAAGTGATTGTGCCCCTCAGAAATATTCAACTGATGATAATAATCTTTCTAAACATACATTTTTCAAACTATTGCATTAAACAACAGAATTAATATGAGTCTTAGGTAACTCAGTTGAAATACAGAGGGCAGGGCAGAGCAGAGAAAAAGAGTAATTTGATACAAAATATCATCAAGTCAGACTTAGAAAAAGTTGAACCTTGGCTAACGTTTTTTCTACTAGTTTTAATATGATTAGAGTTTTCCTCAAAGCATAAAATGAAAAATAATCATGCTGACCACTTCTAGTCTCCAATATATCCTTGAAAGATCAGTGAATATGAAGGCAAATCTTAGAATCATAGAATCATAGAAAGGTTTGGGTTGGAAGGGACCTCTAAAGGTCATCTAGTCCAACCCCCCTGCCGTGGGCAGGGACATCTTCAACTAGATCAGGTTGCTCAGAGCCCCATCCAACCTCACCTTGAATGTTTCCAGGGATGGGGCATCTACCACATCTCTGGGCAACCTGTGCCAGTGCTTCACCACCCTCAGCGTAAAAAATTTCTTCCTTATATCTAGTCTAAATCTACCCCCC
>NW_008794785.1:1350821-1356636 GCF_000699145.1 Aptenodytes forsteri
TCTGGACCCGCTCCAACAGGTCCATGTCTTTCCTGTACTGAGCACTCCAGAGCTGGACACAGTACTGCAGGTGGGGTCTCACCAGAGCGGAGTAGAGGGGCAGAATCACCTCCCTTGACTTGCTGGCCACACTTTTTATGCAGCCCAGGATATGATTGGCCTTCTGGACTGCAAACACACATTGCCGGCTCCTGTCCAGCTTTTCATCCACCAGTACCCCCAAGTCCTTCTCGGCAGGACTGCTCTCAATCCCTTCATCCCCCAGCCTGTACTGATACTGGGGATTGCCTAGTTCATTCTGAAAGCAGACAAATTTCACCCTTTTGAGGAGTAGATCAAGATGCAGAAAGGAGGGCTTTAGATCTTGTTTAGCTTGGATAGGAATTAGACTAGTGAAAAGCTCTTGAGAAAAGCTTAAAGCAGGCAGTCTTAACTTTCCCAGGTGTTGTTAATATAGTCTCGGTTAACTCAACATAGCTTAACATTGTTGAGCTAAAATAAGAGTGGACTCTATAGCACCTGAGAAGCTTTTATAATCAACAATGGAGCAAGCACTCACTCACTCACTCACTCACTCACCCACCCACCCACTCACTCACTCACTCACTCCTTCCTTCCTTCCTTCCTTCCTTCCTCTTCCTTCCTTCCTTCCTTCCTTCCTTCCTTCCTTCCTTCCATATGAGGAATAAATCCTTGAAGAAAAGTGGGAAAACTGTTGTTTACCAGCTGTCCCAAAAGCCTTGAGAAGCAGATGAGTTGCATGTGGTCAGTCAGAGGATCACTGTTGATCTACATCTTAAGTTTAAGAGAAATAATTGATAAATAGAGAATCAAACTAGAATGTAAGATGAGAGGATGGTGAAGGGATGCAGACCTGTGGCATAACCCTGGCAGACCTCCAGATAGGTCTTGTGCTCTTATAATGAGAGAAAAAACGTATTGCTTGCTTGTTACTTAGGGTCATAAGAGCAGGATAGAGTCTATTTAATGTGGGCATATAACCTGCATGTAAAATAAAGCACTTAAGAAAATGACCCTCCTGAAATAAATGCCTAAATCATTGATTGAGGTGGGAGGGGATAAGTGTCTTTGAGAGCGTCCATAAGAAGATTTTACCCTCCTAGCCTGGGTACTTGCCTCAATAGAGATGAAAATAAAAGTCCAATTTAGTACCTAAGTAGAGCAATCCAGTTCTTGTCCTGAGTCTGTTACTTTTAATAAATAAAGATTTTTAATAATAAAGCTTTTACTGAAAACCAGAAGTCTTTTACTTCTCTGTTTGTAACAGTAGAGAAAGTTCCTCTGTATCAAAAGACAGATCTGCATTACATTGAACAGGGCAGATCTCTTAGAGCTGTAAAGCATGGTGGGATGTAAGGATTTATACATTACAAAAGAGAAGAAAAATGGAAGGTAGCCTCCCATTAAGAAGACTATATGAGGAGTAAGGCAAAACAAGAGGACTTAAAAATCAACAAATGTTTTACCCAACTCCTACAAAGCAGGTGGGTTTTTTTATAAAACTGAAATATTAGATAGCATTGTTCACCTTTAAATTCTCTTCTGTGGAAAATAAAATAGGCTGTCACCATGGCATATGCTTCCAGCATAGGTAGTGGTAAACTGTATGCAGCTGTAGTCTACAGCCTTTCTTAGTTTTATGCAAAAAATACCAAAACTAAACCAGGCTGTTATTTTTGTTTTCACCTTATTTTCTTGTATTACCATTGCTAAAGGGTGCTTATGGTGGTTTTTTGCAAAGGTAGCAGAGATTAGGAATTTTATTCAAGAAAAAAAACACATTATACTTCAATTTATTCCCCTATAATTTAGCATAAATTTAAGCAGAAACATTTACTGACTAAGAAGTGAAACACAATGGATTTTTTTCTCTAAATATAAGCACTGACTGCTTTCTTTAAAGTACTGAATAGCTATGTACAATGAAAAAAAAAATCCTAGATAACAGTGTTAATTAAAATTTTAATTGTATCTGTATGAATTACCAAGGGCAGAAGAAAAATCATATACAGAACACTGCTTGATGTTTTGGGTTTCTTCTTTTTTTTTTCTTCTTTTCTCTTTTGTTTTTTTTCCTCCTCTGTTCTTTTTTAACTGTTTCTAGAAACTCATTCAGCTAAACTGGAGAGTGCAAGAGCATCCCCTGCAGGAACATTTAAACCCACACTGATTCTCTCTTTTCTACAGTGTTTTTTCTTCTGTTAATTTGTATTCATCTTGCATGGTGCACAGTAATTGCGTCTAGAGAATTAGAGAGGGGTGGCTATTGCAGTGGTAATAGAATTACTATCAGTGTTCTAAGCTGGTAAAAGGATTGTGAGTTTCAGTCAGGGGATTTAAAAACACATGCTGAAATGTATATCAGGATCTTTTTTCTGCAGCACTACTTATAGATGTATTTTTCTTTGGGTTTATAAATGGGATTGTTTAAAGCCAGCAAGCGTTGCTAAGAAAGCTGACAGTAGAACTCTCTGAAAAAGCACCTTTAGGTTTGTATATCATAACAACATAGAAATGTACACACATGCATATACGCATTCTGAAGTGACCTAGCAGTGTCTTCACGTGTCCTTGAATTCAATGGGAACTGCGATTCACTGACTACAATGGAAGTTAATATTTGCTATTTTATGCCACTCTTTTTTTTTTCCAATATGTTTTTTCTGACTTAATTTCCCCAACTTTATTTGAATAAAAGGGAAAAGAGGAAAGGTATCATCATTAAATGTCAATATATTACAGATATGGCCAAAAAGTCTGACCCATGTGTTGCTTCAGTGAGTGATTGTATAAAAATGCAGTAAATGTGGAGAGTATTTTTCAAGTCCTGATACAAGTGCTATGGGTTTTATAATATTCTGAGGGTAACAGTTTAATGAGCACAGATATAGTATTAAAAGTTTTAGTAATCCATTTATATTATAAAATTCAACAATAAAAATCAGACAAATTATATCTTTTGTTCTCTGGAGGTATTGATATCAGCTGTACATATTCTACCTATAAGAAGTAAAATGTAAAACTGTAAATCTGGCTTCAGCATAAGATGCCAAGAAGAAATTTGTACTATTTCACCTTATTTCTGCAGAAAGATCCATCCTCCCAATCTAACTGAAACTACAGATCCTTTGAAATCTGTGCTTATGCAAACAACATGAATCAAATTACTTTGTTGAAAATGACTTCATGTTGGTTTAAGAAAGAGAAATTAAATGTGGAATTGGGTATTTTTGTCTCCTTTCCCTGAACACATTAGAAATCCAAGGTCCCATATACAGAAGAATTTTTGTATTTAATATTCCTCAATATAGTAATGCCTGCTAATGATCTGGGACTTGAAATGGAATCTAATGAAATCTACAGTGTTTTGGGGTTTTTTTTAATAGGAAGTAGAATAAGGACCTCAATATGTCCTGCAGCTCCTGTTCTTTGTTCTGTTAATCTGACCTTTTCTCAGTCCTTATTTGAAAAGCTAGAAGACATCCATTTGTAACATTTATTAAAGAAGCAAAACAGTGTCTTTTCCCTCACGGAAGGCTGGTAGTAGTCAGGAGCGACTCTGTCCCTTGTCCCTTTTTGGTTCATTAGCATTCCCTGCAGAGATTTGAAACCCTAATGGAAGAAGAGCTGTTTGAACCCCCAGCTTCCCATAATACATGGCAAAGTGTGTACTACTCTACCGAAGAAAAGAGTTTCTGTTATTTGTGTTTAAAAGAAAGTATTAGTTTTCAGAGCCTTTTGAACCAGTCCATAATAAATTTGTCCTGTCCCTGTGATACAGAAAATGATGAGCAGGTCTTTAGGAAACTGAGAAGTTCAGAAGAGTTCCTAAATCCCACATCAGTTTGGCCTTAGACATCATATCTTTTTGTAGAAATTGCCCAACAATTTAGAGTTAAAATTTTCTTCAAAATTTGTCTTTGAGTTTCCTCACTAATCTGCTGAGATTTTACACAGAAACATGCTATAAACAGTAGTTTGGGGTTAACATGGACTTCTTAGTTCATCACTTGTGATCTCCAGACAGTAGTCTATCCCATTATTGGACCAAAGAATATTGTCCTTTTGCACTCAGAATTTTGTGGTATTGTCACACTGGGACCTATTTCCACCATTCATCCTATTACAGACTATTTTGGAACTTCAGGCTCATGGGCAAAACACACCTAATTTCCAGTTTCTTCTCTGACAATCTGTAGCCATTTCCTGATGTGTTTATGCTGTTCTCTGGACTACGGTGTTCAATTTTCTCTCTTGCATTTATTCCCCTGCTATATCTAAGAGAGAAGAAAACAAAGCTACTTGCAGGTTTATTTTGTAAGACTTATCTTGATCTTTGATCATTTTAGTATCTCTTCATTATATCTTTCCCAGGAATATTTAAATTTTTTTTGGACATGCATAGTCAGAACTGCACACAAAAGCACACTTGAACCATGTCCTTAGGATTTTTCATTCCTCCCTTACTGTATGTGTTTCCTTTATATATCCCAATATTGTCAGGCATTTTTTATGGTCACACATCATTTGTTTCCATCTGCTAGCCTCTTCCATTGACAAAAATGCCTAGTAACATTATTCGATCTATGTCCTATAAGGTTTAAATAATTTAGCAGTAGCACACTTACCTGCTGAATCTATTTAACTGTCTGATCTAATTTAATCTGTCTAATCTGCTGTTTATTTAATTGTCTCAGAGGTTTTTCCCTTCAAAAGTTAAGATGGAATTTGCTAGCTTGCAATGTATTTTTTAGGCTTTCATATTTTATTCAATATTTACCTCTTCTTCTTTTACACTTTTTCAGTTTTATATTGACATGAATTGTAAAATTTGATTGTGCATTGTGCTGCATTAGTAGCAGTGAACTTCAGATGTCTAAATGTAGGTGACCAATGCCATTTGAATGCCCTAGCCTATCTGAAAGACACAGTCTATGGAAGAGCCTTTCTGGCCTGGCAGCTGGAGGTCAGTTGGCTTACTTTAATATGTCCACAGCAGAAACAATGTCGATATCTAGGTAACTGCATCTCACTTCAAATTTGCTTTCTTAATGATCAGATTTGCTAATGATCTAGCGCTGTTTTAGGCTCTGTAGGGTATCTCACGCGGGCTCCAGCTGCTATTGCAGAAAGATGCACGTTTCCAGTAAGTTCTTTGTCCTATACACCTATCTGGTGTGTATGTCTTAAATAACTTAGCAAGTTGCAAATGCCACAAGTTTTCCATGTTTAGGTAACTAATACTGCCCAAACCACTAAAGGTTTTCAGCCTTAATTGTAGATTCAGGAGTCTTCATGTAAACCAGCTGTTTTTAGTTCCCGATATATAACATAGAGAGTCAACACAGATCTATATGTAGCCAATAGACTCTGGAGATATATTCAGGTCAACAAAAAGTAGTTATACATATATAGATACCCCATTTGCTTAGAATTGGGTGTGCAGTGTCATGTGAAACGTTTCTAGGTTAAGATATCCACATAGATCTAGCATATATGACACAAAGCAAATAAGAGCCTGTCCTGGTTTTGGCTGGGATAGAGTTAATTTTGCCTAGTAGCTGGTACAGCGCTGTGGTTTGGATTTAGGAGGAGAATATTGTTGATAACACACATGTTTTAGTTGTTGCTAAGCAGTGCTTACACTAGTCAAGGACTTTTCAGAGTCCCATGCTCTACCGACTGAGAAGGCTGGAGGTGCACAAGAAGCTGGGAGGGGGCACAGCCAAACTGGCCAAAGGGACATTCCATACCATGTGACTTCATGCTCAGTACATAAACTGGGGGAAAGCTG
>NW_008794785.1:1366346-1370872 GCF_000699145.1 Aptenodytes forsteri
TATTATTTTGTTCTATTTCAAAATGGCATGTGATTGTTTACCTGGAAACAATTAACATCCATAAAAAAATCTCTTTACAAATTTACAAAAAGTAGTGACTGCTGCAATGGTATTCTGTGGTAGAGTTCAACAAGGAAATGATATCTAAATATGACTGAAATTGGACAAGTCACTGTGGAGAATACGACAGTTTATAGTCTTTTTTTAAGCAGTGTTTAGCAAGAGGGCCAAGTAGAGGTACCATTTTGGACAGCCACAGAGAAAGAGCTGTACTACTGTTGTTTAGAGAGGTAGATTCTGGTTTGAGAGACAGGTAGTCCCAGCTGTATGACAGATACAAGTTGCTGTTTCTGAAGGTTTTAGGGATTACAGAACCCTGTAACACATTAGAAATCCAGGAGTGTAACCCACCTGTTTCTAGTAGTGAATTGATGAGATCAGATACCTGTCACTGATCCAGACAATGTTGTCAGTTCCAGGCCTCAAACAAGCATCTTTGTTCTGCTGAAGAAGAGAAGAAGCTGTTCCATGCTGGAAAAATATCAAACATTTTTTCTGGCAGGGTTTTGTTTTGCTTTGTTTTTTCTTGCTTAAAAAAAATTAGAAGCTTAGAATCTTCACACTGGTTTCAGGGAGGAAGGATTAATGCAGGCTGGAGGTGGGGTGCTGAAATACACTGTCAATTTCCTATTGTTTTTTCCTTTTTTTCTATAGATATCACCGCCACACAGATGTAAGCACCACCAGTAAAGAACATAATCTTTTTTTGTTAGTTCCCTCTTTAACTTTGCAAAGTCCATAAAAAAAAACAAAACCCAAAAAAACAAACAAAAGATCCCCACCCAACCCCTCCCCCCAAACCTGTTACAGAATGGAGATCCAAGAAAGTATTTTAGTTTATTTTTTGTCAATTTTGTGTTTTTGACAGCAATTAAGTGCATATTTTCCTAGCTGAGTTTCAAAAATATTCCATCTAATTTCACTATTTTAAAATGAAGAAGATATATTTGTTGTCTTGAGCCTTCAGGAACAGCGACACAACTTTTAGGAGTCTTTATGTCATTATAATTCAGGATAGCACTCTCTTAAATTCTGAGTTTAGATGATTAGCCCAGTGCAGTAACAACTCTTTCCTAAACATCTATCAGCTGTTCAAGTTATTCATTGAATGTAATGAGTAAGTGGCTCATAGGCTAAAATGTTGATGCCTCTAAAATCCCTGACGGCAGCATCATTGACTAGGAAGTCAATTGGTTCCAGTGGCTTTCTCTTAAATACTGAACTACCGGAGAGGACAATATCTCCTGTGATAAGAATATACAGTAGCAGACTGAACTAGCTTTGCATTTAATTGCAAGGCAGTATAAATTATTTATTTATGTCATTTTAGAAAGAGAAAACTAGCATATTTTAATATAAATGTTCAACTCTTCTCTCTCTCTCAGTAAAATCATACTGGTTACTGACTAGTCTTTTGAGTGCATTAAAAAATCACTGATTTTAAATGTTACCCATTGGAAGTCACCTTCCAAATTCCAGGACTATAATACCTTGGGAAAAGCAGAAAATTCAGATAGGATATCTGGTCTAAATAATACTTCAGCTTTGATATACATAGAATCCATAAACTTATACCCAAATAAAAAATACAAATAAATAAATACCTATATATACATACATATGTATGTGAAATAAGGCTCTGCAATATATGTCTTCCAGTTCCTCAACATCCTATAATCAGTTCTTACTGTGTGTTCTATACATTCAACCTGTCAAGTCTTGTGCATAGAGACCTACCCTACTGGGCCACATCAGAGATTTGATTCTTTTGTGCACTCGGTGCTCTACTGTAGCTTCACTCCTACTCTTGCACTCCTTTTGTTGATACCATAAATGCTTCAGGTTTCAGCAATAAGGTAAATCAGGTGTTTAAACTTCCTTCTGCTCTGGTCAGATATACCTTAATGCTGCTACTGTGCTACAGATACCAAGGCTAGCTCCAAGCAAGCAGATATATTTATACAGCACACTGAAATGCAGAAAAGGAACACTCACTGAAATCCTTGGAAAAAAAGACTCTTATGTTAATACACAACTGTACCACAGGTGATCAGCCTTATATGTTAACTTGTACAGTTTGTACACGAGTAATACAGATAATAGAGTTACTCTGCATCTGGTTCCTGGTCTGGTTTGTTCATATTTCCTACCTGCTCTGTATGGTAGACCAGCATTAACATCATGCCTACCTTTGACAGGGATCAATAAACAAGATCTTAATACATCTCATCTAGACCTTAAGTTTATAGTCATAAAGCAGGCTCTGAACATATTGAAGTGAAAACTGTCATTCTTAGTAATAGGCTGTTGATAGGATATGCATCCTGGTATAGAAAGGCACTAAAACTAAAGAATCAGTGGCACTTTTTTTGTAATCTTAACTTCTTTAGTAAGTTTTTAAATGAGTTTTACAAAAAGCCATATTTAAAATATAATTTTAAAATATACTCACAGAATACTTGAAATATATTAATATTAAATAAAATTTACCTCTGTATTGGTTTTAATTTTTAAGTTCTTGCCGGTATTAGAACAGAGAGTTTGGCTTTGCTACGTCATGTATTGGTAATAAAGTCTAATACAGGCAGTAAAACTAATTGCAGATATAAATTAAGTAATAAAGTAATACAGGCAGTAAAACTAATTGCAGATATAAATTAACTGGAAGCAATAATGGTATTGTAAAGTAACTGGGGGTAAAGTAGCTCAAAATGGTAAAGTATTTAAAAATAAAATAGGTTTTATTAACATGCATTAGAAACACAAGGACAGAATCATCCATGTGAGCTTGAGTACTGTAAATTAGCTAAAGGTATTTGTATCCTATGTGCCTCTAATGTATGTATGTGTCGTACCAAGTGGCAGAGTAACAAGTATTTTACACAAGGAAGAAAAATTGCCACTCTTTTATGAACCACTGGGTAAATTGATGATTTTTGTTCCTTGAAATATTTCTATTCCATAATAATCATATCATAAGAGCATTATAAGCTAAACAGTCATTTCTTGATTAGTCTGTTCTAAACACTTTAAATCATTTGGGAAAGTATAATAGAAGATGTCTACAAAACATTGCCCTTATGGGGTACTCTTATCAGCCTCCTACGTCTACTTTAACTGTTGCTTTTTAAGTATTTAACTTTCCTTTGACATGTTGAAACACAATGTTGACAACTGTGATTGTGCTATATAACGAGAATCTTCAAGGATCGAAAATTGTCCCGCTGTTTTTCAAGTGTGTGTCGCAATGTTTTTATTTGGAGAGCTGCTATGCGGCTTTCCTGTTTACTTTTCAAACACTACCCACTGAATTGAAATCAAAAAGGTGTATAAAAACATTTTGCTTTCCAAAAAAAAGTATTATCATATATCTCATTAACTACAATAAAATTCAGAATCTGTAGATTAAGTAGCTGTTCAAGTCAGACACAGTAAGCACGCAAGACACAGGTTGTCTTGAGAAACTGGTTGTCTAAAGTAAGAGCATGGCAGGCTGAAGACTGTAATTTCTGAGGCTCAGAAAAAGTACAATAGGAGTTTACAAATAAACTGTCTGCCTCTGAATCCAACAAACAGGTGTCTCTGCATGCAGACATGTTTCTGTGTAGTGGCTCAAGTCTTTTAATTCAGTATTATCAAACAGATCTTCATCTTAAATACTAGCTAACACCTTTCCTGCTAGAATTTGAAATATTAGCCTTAGGATAAGGTAAGAGAAATCTTTAAAGATATTGATTACTTTTGATAAATCATTTTTTGAAAATAAAATTTAAAAAGTCATGTTGATAGAGAGAACCATGCCTGGAAAGTACATAGGCTTTGAGATATTAATTCTTTCTCAATAATCCCTGTTAACTAAATATAATAGTAGACTACATTATCATGGATCCTGCTTTCCAAAATAAAGCAGTTGTTTGCAATTAAAGAGCAATAACTGTGATATAGTTTAGTGCAGTGTATATAAAACTTTGCATATCTAATCAGCAGCTGGAATCACTTGGATGTGTTAAACCAACACTATGAAACTATTAAGCCATGAATGAAACTCAAACTTTTTCGTACAGTTATTTTTGCCACGGGAAAAGGGAGTTTGGTTCACCTTAACTGCAGTTTATAGCATAGGCATGCCCTTAACTAGCCATCTAGAGCTGGTTTATAACAAAAGAAAAGAAATAGCTACTTTCAGGCTGTGATTTATCTTACCCTAATATTCAGGCCTAAAATAGGTCATATAAATTGAACACTAGATACTCTTATTTCCTTCTATTGATCACTCTCTGAGCCAGATAATGTGCTCAGGTATATGTTTATTTCATAGATATCTTAAGTCATCTTTAAGGCAGACTATTTCCATCACAGCTATCTCTGCTAATTCTTCCCCTCCTAAAAAAAAGGAATTGGTGAAAAAAAACACCTTTCAAAGACTTCAGAATAGAATTATATATACAAATATATATGTAATTATC
>NW_008794785.1:1371179-1409390 GCF_000699145.1 Aptenodytes forsteri
ACATAATAAGGAATAAGGGACTCAAAGAACATTCTTGTAACGAAAAAATATTTCTCCAAGGTAGTATTAACTACAACTTTTTTAAGCAATGTATAGTTCTTGTGGAGAGAGATCAAATGCAGTTTAATGAAAGATTTAAGTTCACTGTGGTTTTTTTTTAATATTTTGGAAGTTACTGGAACACATATTGCTTTGGTTAATGTAGTAGAAAAGTACTGACTCCTCTTTCTCTTCCAATATGTCTAATTGTTCCTGGGTTACAAGACACACAATGTCAAGTTATTCCTTATTAGCCTGATTTAGAACTGGGATTCAAGTACGTGTACGTGACATGCAACCTACCTAAGCTGCTGAAAGTTAAAGGACAGGCTGGAGCTGTTCCACTTTGTATAAATAACAATTGGAGCCACAGCTTCAATCTGACTCATATTTCCCAAGCAAGTGCCTTAATCACTGGTGTATAGAGGCAATCACTCATTTGTTCTGGCCCAGTGAATATTTATTTATTTAAAATGGAACAGCTCCAACAAGAGAGACAGAGACTGATGTAATGTGTTTTAGTAGCAGGGTAATTACATAACAGAATTTATGTTAGTCAATAAATCCCTGCAACATGGAATCGCAAGATAAAACTATTACAAAAAGTCTCAGTCATACATTTAGACAGTTGGCAGTTCTGAGAAATGACACTCTAGATGACATATATTTCTCTTTAAAAATAGATTCCATCAGAAATGAAAGAACAGCTCCGGTCATACTGGTATTTTAGACACAGAAGTACTGTACTGCCTCTTTCCATGACCCCTAATCCACCAAGGGAAGACATAGTATGAGACTCTGAACACTTGGACAGTAGTCTTGATTCTAGCAGCAATGTGATGCATAATCCTGAAAAAAAAAAAAAAAGAAAAAAAGAATTCATTCCTCTTTTATTCAAAGTTTGTTCTGTATATTAGATCATTAGCTCTTGAGGAGCTAAGACTGTCTTTTTCTCTTTCTACTTTAATAAACATGCACCAGATGAATGGATGTTGGTTGAGGCTTTATATATCATGGTATCATAAATAATGTATTTTGCCAGTCCACATTAATACAAATAATGCATTGTCATGAAGCATAACAGTATTTGTAAGAATCATAAATCTGTCCACTTAAACTGTTGACATTTACTTTAATCTAAGAATTAAAATTTGTTTACATTTTAAAATGTAGAGCAAAACCAAGTTTTGATTTATAAGCATTAACATCCTACCTATTGTTTATTCAAGTTGCCTTTTCTGCAAGCAAAAGGTGTTTTGTGTAAGAGGAGGGAAATAAAGTCATCCACCATGTATCATTTGCTTAACATGCAAGTTCACCATTTTTGCAAAAGAATGTATCATTTTTACAGCAAAAGCACAGTTTTATGGAAAAAAAAGTAGAATTTTCCACAATTTAATATTTTATAGTTATATAAAATATAAAGCAAAAATTGAAAAAAGCACAGAATAATTTCAGATAATTTCATGCAAACATGAGTTGTCATGAATTTTGTAGATAATATTCCATGCACATGAGTTGTCATGAATTTTGTGAACAATAAATGTTTTTATAACCATGCTTCCTGCCTATTTCACATGACTGTGCTTTCAAACCCTTCCCCTTTTCCCTTTTTTTTGCATATTTTACCTTAAAATGACTCTTCTGGATTTTGTATTTCAAATTAGAATTTATGGAGGAATCCTAGACAGACACTCAAGTTTAATGTGGCTGGGGTAGCATATATTTCTCTATGTAAGACTGTTGCAGACACATAAGATACAAACTAAATCCATGAACTACATATTTGTACAACTGAGAAAGGACTAAGGAATCAGTTGATCACAATGACAATTTTCACCCAGGTCAAGACTGATAAATAATCACATACATTTCACAAAGGAAGGGACTCCACAAATCAAAAACTGCTATCATATTTAGACATCTTGGCTGACATTGAAAAACAGGCAGACTTTACCATATTAAGCATGTCCTAATGTGTGATTAGACCTTTCATCCAAGCATTTTGACACATTTCATTTGTATTACAAAAGTCAGTTTGGGGGATGATTAAATCATTCCCATTTTAAGATCTCCTAATCAGACCAGTAAATTCACGTAAAATTTAAAGTATTTGATATGCTTCTGAGAACATAAAGAGGCCAGAAGAAAGATGAAATGCATCTATTTATGACAGAGATGTGCTCCTACTATGCAGAATGTCTGATATATGTATAGAGAGAGGTGTAAGAAATAGAAAGTACTAAGGCTCTGAAAATAGTATGATTTTCATAAATGTGTCAGTTAAGGTGATAGTACTGAAATACTTTTAGGAATTACTCGAAATAGGTTGAACTTACATTTTTATCAAGTCATTTGCATATCTAGGTAGGTTAAACAGGAACTTATATTATGCAAAGAAAGTTAAGCTACATGCAGAGAACTATGCAAAAAGATGAGAGAAAAATGCAGTAGTTTCAGTGTAGGCATGTTGGTTCTTGTAAACTACTGCAGTACCGGATGTCATCAGAATGTGAGAATGATTTAAGATGAATGATAGAGACAAGACTGAATTATGTTAGTAAAGGAAATTAAATTAATTAACTCTTGCATCACTGTGTTTCATTGAAGTTTATATGTGTAATATTGAGATGTTAAAGAAAAGTTACTTAATACACACGGGCTAATTTCCTGTTTCCCCTTACCAGCAAGTTTTTCAGGTGACATAGAAGCACATGGTTTATGCAGGGGGGTCAAGACCACAAGATGATGCAGCAATTTATTCCGTAAGAGTTTAAGCTGATGGTTGTGAAGGAAGCATTTAGAGATATCTCAGGTAGTGAGATCTGTGATCAGATCCATCTGTGAGCTGGAGTCTAGTTAACTGAATGATTGAAGCAATGATTCTGTGGGCAGTACAAGGCAATATTAACGCTAGAATTGATCTACAATTTTGTCTTGCAATTCCTCCCTTACAGTTAAGTAGAATGTGTATTTATGGCTATCATAGTAGGTTTAATGACATTATCAGGAGGTTTATTTCTCCTTCTCAGTGCCAAAGATCCAATTTTCTTGCTACATATGCTGACAATGACCCAACATCTGCTCTTAACTTTCCATCGAACTTTGGCAATTGAGGGCACTGACCTAGTCTGAGTGCTCAGATGCACTTTACATTCCTACAAAGAAGCTTTAAAGGAGCTTGATCATTTTAGACTATAAATCAATCTGAAAGGAGGATGGAAGCTGTTGCAGACTGGAATGCTGCAGATATGATTCACTTAACTGAGGAGATTTTTACAAAAGTTGCTGTCATTCAGGCAACAGCATTTGAGGAGCTACTACCACTCACAGGTCATTAATCCAGTGCACAAGTTCATCAACTAGATCCTCTCTACACTGCTCCAGGTAACTTTCTGGCAGCCAGCTGGATGCCAGCATTGCTCTGAAAGTTTTGTTCACTTTCCTAACGTGTTAATTTCTCAGACAGTGAGGTTTTATTCTAGCCAGGTGTCTAAAGAGAACCTTGTTAGTTGGGGGCAGGTGCAGCATTCATGCGCTTCTGATGAGGGTAAGAATATCACTAAAATAAAAACAAATTAAAAGCATCAAACTGTCAAGCTTTAGGACTGCTCTTAACTGAGTTATAGGCAGCTAAGCCTGGTTGCACACTTTCTAACTTCAGGCAACTTTATGAAAGTTATAATTTTAAAAGTGGCTTGTAGAGACAAAGGAGATAAATGGGCAGTATCAGCAGGTGAATCAGATCTCTAGAGCTCACTATAGTCTGCTGAATGTTGAAGGAAGATGGGTAATGACAGTCTTAACTTAAGCGCATCAGTTTGATACCTAGATGTGTGATGAATCTGTGCCACGTTGTATCTGTGCGGAAAAAAAAGTAGCCCTGTCTTTCTGTATCTTCCTCTGCTTCTGTGAAAATTTGAAAGGCAGAAGGGAAAGGGAAGACATATTAGTAACATACATATTTTCATCTCTGGATTTGGGTATCCAGGACATTTATCTTTGAAAAGTATTCTAGTATTCCTCCAGTCTGCCTCATATCATCTGACTTTTCATGAATTTCCTCTGCCTGGTTCTGGAGTATTTATGTGTGAATTAAAGACTCTCTTCAGAAAAAAAAGAAAACAAGAAAGTGCTCAGAGACAGGCAGACACAGGAGATCACATAAACATGTATTAAATATCCCCATTAATGTGGCATTTGACATGCTACCTTTACACACAACTTCCTGTCGACATAGCTTCTGACTGTATATGGCAAACATCACATCTGAAATCTACTTGATTCCTGAAGGCCAGTCTTACCATGAAAAGACTGAAGTAAAGAAGGCATTGAGTACTTCAACCTTCTCCATGTCATGTGCCACCAGGTCCCCTTGCCCCTTCAGCATCTGGCCTTTATTTTCCCTAGTCTTCCTTTTGCTGCTGCTGTACCTGTAGAAGCCCTTCTTGTTGACCTTCACATCCCTCAGCAGATTCAAGTCCAGATGAGCTTTGGCTTCTCTAACCCCATCCCTGCATGCTCAGACAGTGTCTCCATATTCCTCTTGGGTCATCTGTCCTCGATTGCATCTCTTGCATGTTTCCTTTTTATGTTTCAGTTTAATCAGGAGCTCCTTGCTCACCCATGCAGGCATCCTGCCACCTTTGTTTGACTTCCTGCACCTGGGTGTGAACCATTCTTGAGCTTGGAATAAGTGATCCTTGAAAATCAACCAGCTCTCCTGGACCACTCTTCCCTCTCAGCTTATTGAATATTCTAACTAACAGCTGCCATAGCCTCAGGTACACTAGATGAGCACAAGTGTTTTTTGAAACTGTCACCTGTATTAGCTATTTTGTGTTACAAGTCTAAAAAAAAATAAGAAATCATCAAGGTTTGCTCTGATAAGTCCGTCATCAACCAGCCTCCACCATTATAAATCTCTATTCCTAAGAGAAAGGATTATGAATTGCAATTTTTTTCTGCGGGTTCTTTGGTTCCTTGGTTCCTATTATTAACTACATTGCTTTTTTAAGTGTGTTCTGTCTTCCAGTTTCCAGAAGTACCATAATGAAAAATACTTCCTTTTTGGACTTGTGTCCCAAAGTGAGAGGATAGACCATTCCCCACTCATAAAGACCAAGAGGAAACTTTTAAATTATATTTTGCTTGCAATTTTTTTCTGCGGGTTCTTTGGTTCCTTGGTTCCTATTATTAACTACATTGCTTTTTTAAGTGTGTTCTGTCTTCCAGTTTCCAGAAGTACCATAATGAAAAATACTTCCTTTTTGGACTTGTGTCCCAAAGTGAGAGGATAGACCATTCCCCACTCATAAAGACCAAGAGGAAACTTTTAAATTATATTTTGCGCCTCTTGATGTGAACTTGAGATCATGATATTTATGAGCAGCTACCACTATGTTAATACTATGGAACAGATATTTTTGACAAGATGACTTGGAAGAATGTACTATATGTTATATCCATCCCTGCACTGTACAAGGTTAAAGCTTTAACCCATTTCTTCAGTACTGCACATAGTTTTATCTTAATTTAAAATGTTCATACTTTAGCCTCAAAACAGCACATTTAAAACTTACTTGTCCCTGGTTTTGTCCTTTATAATTTTTTTTTTTCCCTTTTTATCAAGGCAAAACAGAGGCTGGAAAATGAATGTGAATGACATCTCATCTCAATTTACTTTCATTTACATTACTACATGTACCAGTTTGGAAAGCATTTAAAATCAAGAAATTATTGACTAACTGACAAGTCAAGGGAAGGACATTATCTCAGAATATGTTGACTACTCATTGCTAAAAATCCAGATGAAATTTATAGAGTCAGTGAATAGTAAAAGCTGTCTGAAGAAAGTCTCTGGTCGTATATTATCTCCCATTTTAGCTCTTGCTTTCTTTCCCCTCAAATGAACAGTACGTTTCCAGTACCCTTTTCATTTTCTTCCCCAGTTTCAACTAATTCTTTTCTTCTTTTTTAAAAGAATCTATTCCTTTCCTATTTCATTTCTCCCCCTCCTTTTATTAATGTGCTGCCATATATAAGATAGGAAAAAGAAATATTTTCCCCAGAATTACAAATGTACTTTCCAATTAGTTTGCATACTACTGGGCATCTCAAATTAACATTAGACAAATTAGTTAAGCATTTTGAAATACAGGATTAAAATAGTAGCAAAATGCATTTAATATGAATGTTCAAGAAAACCCTGAAGAAACATTTTAATCAGCTAGCTCTGGTCATGCAGGGACAATTAAAATACTGCAAATTAAGCATCTTCAGTCTTTCAAAGTGAGAGGAAAACTTGGTCGTCTGAATTTTCACACATGGAATAATAAGCTCAAGATCAGTGGCCTGTAGAAAGAGACAGAAACCTGAGGACATCTACCACTGATTTTGGATAATGAATCTACTGTCACCAGAAGTGAGATTCTGATTATTCAATGCTAGAAAGTTAATCCAGCAAGAACAAAAGAAACCTTTAATTCTTCTGTCTTGGGAAAGAACCAGCAGTTCAAACCATCTTTTGTGGCTAAACTTAAGCTGGTTTGTCACATTAAAAAAAAAAAAGAAGAAAGAAAAAAGAGAAAAAAAGAGAGAGGTTATTCATTTACAGAAAGGACAAGAGAGGAAAGAGATACCTATTGCAGATTTAGATTTACCCTGGGCTGTCTCTAGCTGGTTGGATTTAGCCTTTACTGTTCACAGTGTTTAATATCAAAGTTCTGACTTTTTTTTCTTTTTCTTTTCCATGCAATTTAGGGAAAAATGAACAAAATAAAAAGCCTTTTAATGTTTAACAGTGACTCTAGGCAAACAGTCAGTGATGAGAGAAAGGCATTTCTAAAGAGCCATTCAGCCCACCAGGATCTGAGTTGTTACCTAAAGCCATTTATCTCTTGCCACTGCTACAAACTGAGCTTTGGCAAACAGACTTCTAACTTAGTCTTGTGCCTAATTCAGGTGGGATGGATCAAGACCATTATGTTTCTTTTCAGGTTCTTTGCTTCAAAATTCTTGTAAGGCCTTTCATTCTGCACAGATAGAAGCAGTGAACTATAACATTAGTTACGGATATGAGGAGGAAAAGGAAGGTGGCTACTCCTAGGCATCTGCCTGCAGATGTATCAACAAGGAAGGAAAAAGAGGGAAGAAAGGAAGACCCTCTTTTAATGCAGCTCATGTCACTAATCTGGCTAAGAGCCTGACTGTTAAATCAACAGAGTTGAGTGGCTGCTCAGGGACATCTGAGTGGATGGGACCATCTTAATCCCACTTGCTGTTGCTGATATTGCACTGAACATTGAGTCTGATGTTAGCATTACTTGGTATTTCATTTTCAGTCTTTGTTGCTAACGTTCATGAATATTCACAGAATTGTCAGTCTGAAGGTACACCCAGTCTTCATGGCATTTCTTTGTAATGGACCACTTCTTTAAGATTATCTTCTACATTTATTATCTCTTTTTCATCCCTTATCATTTTTAATAGAGAAATTGTTCAGCAATAGGCTGAAGAGTTAAATGACTAAATATGTACCCTAAAATAAATAAATTCAGAAAGAAACTGCACCAGCTGCATACAGGGATAGATTAAATGATATATAAAATTGTTCTCATGCAAATTACATTATAGTTTAAATAAAGTTTTCTAGCTGAAAGCCTCCTGATTGATTTACATTGCATGTTTAGGACAAGGTTGAGCTGGGCTATAATGAAGACTATTTAACCTAATCGTCTTTGCAGATAGAATAAGAGCTACTTTTGCTTGGACAAAATGTTAAGTATAAAAAGCTGGAAATTTTTAATTATACCTTCATATTCAAAAAGATTATTCACTTTTCATATAAAACTTACCTATCTACAGGTATTTTCTGCAACCTTCTGAATATTTTCTCACATGAATACCCGTGATTAATTGCCTGAGTGTATGGCAAATCATGAAAAGCAGAGCTTGTAGCAAAAGCTGATTGAAGGCTTATGCCCAGTACAATTACCATATTGTTCATCAGGTCTGTGAAACTATAGAAGCTTCATTATTTGTCAGAAAATTTTCTCTCTGCAGCTACAATATTTTGGTATACTCACATATGTACAGTGAATAAGTCATATACCGGAAAATGTTTAGTGATTTTAGGCAATATTCTTACTGTTTAGAAAAAAACAGAAGGAAAGTGTGAAACTCTTTTGATAACTCTGAAAAATGATAGAAGTGTCAACATTTTATTGAAAATTAATAGACAAATTGGCTGACATATGTCAGGTCTTCAACATACTGAGTAAAAGAGCTTTACATTTATTTTGATAAGAACACAATAATTTTTTTCTCTAGGCTTACTCAAAATATTCGGGGTTATATTTGTAAAAATAACGAAATAAATGTTTCAAGGCAGAGGGCTAATTCTGGAATGGTACTAGTGTCAAAGTTATCTTTGAAATAAACTATAAAGATAAAATATTTTTTTTCCTTTTTTTTTTTTTTTAATTAACTAGCTGCTGCCATGGACATGGGAGAGAGAACAGAAATATGTATTGCTGAGACTGAACAGTTGAAATGTGTCAAATTATCATCAAAGTCAATAGGAGTTAACACAGATCCCCTAGTGGTAGAAGTGAGATTTTTTACAAAAATTAAATGTGTACAAGTTTGAAACACTAGGAAATGGAAAATGTTTGTTAAAAGGCTGCATAGGAAAGGGAGAGGGAACTACACTTGATGAATCTGATCATTTACACTATACCCCAGTGGAAAGGTTCTATCAGATGAAACAGAGGGTGAACTTTCAGACTTCTGTCTGAGTTAAAAGCCCATTTCAAAAACTGTGTAAAGAAGATAATTATTTCTTTTCTTTAAGTTTTCAAACCATTGTATGTTATTCAGTTACACGGATGATATTCACTACTTATTCTATTGCAACCAAAAATTCATGCAGCAAAAAAATAGTTTTATAATAAAAGGTATAGAATGAATAAAAATCTGATCCTGTTGTGCCTCATATGTTACTCTCCCACAGAATCACACACTTACAGGGTGACTGAGGCTGGAAAGCAGCTCTGGAGATATCCAGTCCAACCAGCCTGCTCGGAGCAGCATCAGCTACAGCAGGTTGCTCAGGGTCATGTCCAGTTGGGGTTTGATTATCTCCAAGGATGAAAGTTCCAGAGAAAACTTGACCTGATTTGACCACTCTTACAGTAATAGAGGTATTTTTCTTATATTTAAAAAGATTTTCCTGTGTTTCAGTTGTGCCCATTGCCTCTTGTCCTGTCACTGGACATCGCTGAGATGATTTGCTTGATCACCTTCCCAGGTGAAGTGACCTTAACATGCTTGTAGTTTCCCAGATCCTCCCTCTTGCACTTCTGGAAGACAGGAGTGAAATTTGCTTTCTTCCAGTTATCAGGAACCTCCTTCGGTCAGCATGACCTTTCCAAGATAATTGAGAGTAGCCTCGCAATGACATAGGTCAGCTTCCTCAGTGCCCTTTGGTGCATATCATCAGATGTCATGAGGTTGTTTGTCTGGTCTGTTTATGTGTTCCCTAACATGATCCTTCTCCACTGAGGGTAAGCTTTTCTTGCTCCAGACTTTATGATAATCTCAGGGGCCTGTGACTCCTGAAGGCCATTCTTACTGGGAAAGACTGAGGCAAACAAGGTATTGAGTACTTGGTGTTTTCTATTTATTTTTATATCTTGAATGTTAGTTTTTTCTCTCAATTAAAACAATCACATGTTGAGGCTACAGTGCCATCTGCAAATTACCACCGAGGGAATGTTTGTTTAAATGTGCCTTCTGTGCATGACATGGATGTTACAACAGACCAAACCTGGTGTTTCTTGCAGTTTTTGTGTGAATGATTTCTGATTTCTAATTATTACTTTTCAGACTATGAATATTTTTTTCATAAATTACACTTTGGACATTTGATGGTAATTATGTTTTATATGTGCTAAAGTATTAAATATCCATGAGCCTTCTTCAATTAATAAATTAATTTATATTCTGTGGGGAAACACATATTTGCCTCTTGATCGGTACAGATCTCTTACAATGGATAGAATTAATGGGGCCAGTTGTAAGGAGAGTGGCTCTTGCCTACTGTCATGGGCAAGGCAGAGTAAATGGCAACATGTATTGGATCTGGATAGTGTTGCTTATTTGAGAGTCAAAATTTGAGTTTTTAACCTACTTGATTCTCACACAGTCGCTCGTTCTCCTCCCACCTGCCCACCCACCCACCTACAGCATTATGTTCTCTAGGTCTTGAACTCCCTTTTCAGCAGGGAGATTGCTGCCAGTCCAGGGAGGCTGGGGAAAAAGTTATTAATGGTGAGCAGCTGCTCATATCTACCAGCCTTGGACATTACTGGCCAAGATCTCTGGCACCACCTGGCATTTTTTTCCATCCTCTTCCCTGATCTCGAAGATCTTTCTCCACTTCTGTGATCTTTCCTCCAGCCAGGATCTTCACCTTCTTCTTTCTGAGTCCTCATCTTACTGAGATCACTTCTTTTCAGGAACCCTTTTTTTCAGCACCAGCTCTTCTTTCTGGATCCCCAAGTCCCTGGTTTTCCTATAATCCATGTACAGAAGCAAAATATGTGATCAACCTCCTGTGGTTCTGTCTCATGTCTCCTTTCTAAGTGGAGGATTCAGGACATGCCCCTTTTGTTTAATCCAGGTGTTATCAAAATATACAACTTAGCCAATGCCAACTGCAGCTAGCAAGTACCAAGTTTCTGCTTGAGAGTTCAAAAGTTCAGTCTGGGGCATTCATCCACACCTACACATACTGCCCAATATCTGCTGCTTGTTGTCACCTATGACACCTAGACCTTTTCATCTATGACATCTTATGATACAGGGTAATCAATTTAGATGTAGATATCTACGCTTCATCATCTCACCTATTCATATATTGATATTCAGAATAGAGTAAGAGCCTTCAGTTTCTTCTGTAAAACAATAAAGAAAATAACAATTAGTTTCAAGTAGGGAAAGTAAAATATATCCTATATGGAAGATTTAGAATGCAAAGTACATTGCAATTTCAGAAAGAGTCTGGGCAGAAGAAAAATGTCAATAGCCAACCGAAAGAAATATGCAGACAAATAAAAAGGAGACTTGAAATTGGAATAAAAATACAATAAATATTAAGCTCATGGTCTCAAAAAAAAAAAAAAAATTAAGCTCATGGTCTCAAAAAAATAAAACCAAAATAAGTAATTTATTTAGTCTCACACAACAAGCTCTGAAGTTTCTTTTGGAGTGAACTACACTTGGTAGTGAATTGTGGACTTTGTATACTATCCAAAACACCTAATAGACAATATGTAAGCACAGTCAGGTAAATTCTGTTAAAAAAAGAGGTAAAGGGTATAACTGGATTTTATTTGATTCCTAGAAAGAGTCTATGCAGACTACTTTTTTTTTAAAAGAACATGATACCAGAAAACCATCTGAGATTTTTGTACCTTGTTCTGTAATGTGGTACAGAATTCAGTAGTCAATGACTATCTTTATTAGCATGTTTCATTAATGTTTTGTTAATGATAATGGTGTGGGTATTCAGTGGCTACTTCACTAAGGCATCAGCTCAATAAATCTCTCAAGAGAGAAATATATTATACATATATAGAGTTAGCATGTTTTATAGTATATTATGCTGATAGTTAATACTACACATGTATAATGTAAGTGCATGGGTAAATATTTTTATGACTGATAACAGAATGATTTGTAAGATTATGCAACAGCTGTGAAAGATAAAACAAATTAATTCTGATGATTGTTATTAAGAAATAACTTGAGAATTTAGAACCACTGTATGTTGACATGAATGAAATTTAGGACATTTATTCTGTTCTTTGATTAAATACAACAAACAAGTTACATGTTGTGTGGCAGTCCAAAAGATATGCCTACATATCTTCTGTATGCAAATAATACAATAGTTCTCAAGAACTCTCACAACTTAGCTCAAATGCAGTTGGTTGTTAAGAGATTGATCTGGTCCCTAATGCTCATACTTTTCAGATGTCCCTGCAAAGATATGAAGTTGCAGATGCTGGCTCTACAACAAGCCAGCTGTTCAGAGAAGAGGTCTGTCTGCAGCAAAAGGCAAATCAGCTCAGTGAAATCTGTCTGTCATTAAAGAAAGACTGATAGACCTGTGTGGAAGCAACCTAAGGAGAAGAGGAGAGGTACAGTTCTCAGTTCTGCTGCTCCTTCTTTAAACCACCTTTCTCCAGGAATAGGTAGCCAGGATGAAATACAAATAGGGGCAAATACATCAAGAAGTCACTCAAACTCTTACACTGCACAAAACTGTATTTGAACTCCTTCTGCAGTCAGAGGCTTATATCGCATGCATCAGGAGATATCTAGTGTATATTAATGAAAAGAATTCTCAAAAATATTTGTAATATCTTTCGCTTTGATTTTAAGGTTAATACAAAGGTAACAAAGAATTTTATGAAATATTTCTGTATTTTTAAATTTTATTTTTTAGGAAGACATAAGAAGCTATATTTTTGGTAGCTGTGAATTAGTGTATGAGTCTTTGCTCACATTTATAAACAGTTGCATAAGTTTGCATACTACCTTTCTAGCTTATCTACTTCTGATACTATATTTTTTTGATCAGTGTAATATTGGCTCTTCTCTTAATATTAAATTATTTTTGTGAAGCATTGAGGAAAGTATTACTTACATACTGCCTGTTAACAATTGGAAACAGATTAAGAAAAGCCAAAAACTAGCTCCACAAAGATATTTCAGTCCTGTAATGCCAAGCACCGTGGCATTCTATAAAAAGGCCTAAAATGCCTGGGAAGAATTAAGTATTCAGAAAAAAAAGCAGAGCCAATAACTAAATGAATGGAAAGCTATCAGGACAGAAGTGTAGAAGAAAGATAGAAGGTCTGGTATCAGAACAGACAATCCGGTCAGTGCCATCATCCATAAAACTTCAGTCATGATCTGTCTTTGTGAGTCAGGTGCTTAACCCCTGGTATAGGAAAAAAAAAGCTCAACTGATATGACATGAACAGTCTGATATCATTAATCAGTGAATTACCATGGCTACTCCCATGTTCATCTTGCCAAGGAAGTAAGGAAGTGTTTTGAACAAATAAAATTTAAGCTCACAAGAGAAAGTGCAGTCAAGACACAGGACAGAGACATCTCTAACTCTGTTATATATTTCCTGCATGATCTTGAAGAAGTTATTAAATACCTTTTCATCATCTCTTTCTTTGAAAAATAACCTTGTCTTGTGTTCACTCAAGAGTCTGTCAATGCCTTTGATTTTCAAGTTTCTTATCAAAATAGGTATTGCAGTTGAAATAAAGATTTCAGAATTTGACCGCTTCATGGTAAATGCTTCAGGGAAGATTTTATTCTGTGTCTATGAGTCTGTGTGTGTGTGTAAGCACTAATACATAGGTCCATGATATCAGTAAGGTAATAATAGGTCTATTTTTCAAAGAACAATTGTAATTATTTACAAGAAAGTAGTTAAACCTTGCTTTCTGAAGTGCCACACCACATGCAAGGAAAAGTATCTTCTTCTGCCTTTGTTTTTTCTTATTCATATAGATATAGAAACAGCTCCTTTTACTGTGTTTATTATGGATACAAGAATTAAAGATTTAAGGTTAAGCTTTTCAGTGTTACTCAGACAAAATCTTCTTTGAGTCAACATCTGTTCTCAGTTAACATGCACTTGTGGAAATTGAGTTGAAATTTTTAGTGTTATGATGAATTGATGTCATTAAAATAGGCAATGTTTTTTTTTTTTTTCCTTAAAAGAACTTCAGGTTTTATTCCAAAATCACTTAATGTAAAGTAGTAGAAAATATTCCTAGAATTTCTATTTAGTATTATCCTAAAATCTATGAACATATTCAATCAACATACACACTTCCCTTTTTTCAAAGTATTACATAGTAAACTGATGAGTTATACTGGACTTGTTGATTTATATTACTTATTTACAGAGACAGAGGTTACATCCATTGAACAGTTAGTAAAATTACAGTTCATTACTGCTTTATATCAGCATATGAAATGGAATTCCTTTTTAATATATAGGTAAAATTGAGAAAATAATGAATAATAATGAATAAAATACTATTCCTTATCTGTCATTTTTCATTATATGTAGGATCTATTTTACTTAAATTTAGCTAGCTTAATATGATCTTAAATGTTTAGTCTAGGCCTAGACTTCTCTGTAGTTAAAGGAAATACACCTCTGGAGCCTGATTTATCCCAGGTGCCTTAGGATGGGATACAGTTTCTTCTGGAGATGCCTTTGTCTTTCCATTGACATCAGTAGGAAACTATGAGAATGGAACCACAGTGGAAGCTGTCTTTGATTAAATATGTGACCTTTTGATTGCTAAAGTTAGAGCAGAGAAATTCTAACTTTACTGCCTGAGTTATCACAACAGAAATAACTATTTAAGCTGGTATAAAATTTTCATTAGTGCCCATGTGGGCTTCCACTACTGAGTGATATTGAAGGTGGACTATAATCAGGACTGTGGTATTTCTGTGGAATATGTATGGCAAGGATAGCAAAGGTTTTCTAGGGTTTTGTCACTGTCAGGAGAAATTTTGTCTGTCATCTCACAATCTGAGCAGAAATAAAACCTTAAACAAAACAGTCCCTGAGCACACAGAAACTATTATTGATTAGGTGAGCTTGTTAAGCACTGATGGACTTCCCTGCTTTTTTAAATGTTTGTCTTTTTTTTTTTTGAAGCACAATAACTTTTGAACAAAGTATCTCAGAGGTCTCCCCTTCCGATATCCAGGTGCATGTTCCTCTCCCACATGACAGGTGCTTAGGCAGTAGCTGTAGACTCCCCTGATATGAAAAAAGTGGCCACTGAACGGCTTCATTCTTGCCCGGTTGCAAGAGTGGCACAGTGACTATGTTGAGCAGGGCAGTCTAAGCAGTAAATGGGTACCAGGTTTTTTGCATGGCACCAGTGGAAGGAGCTGTGAAAAAAACGTGAGTGCCGCCTCCTTTGTGTCACCAGCTAGAAATTTTTGTCTGTCATCTCACAATCTGAGCAGAAATAAAACCTTAAACAAAACAGTCCCTGAGCACACAGAAACTATTATTGATTAGGTGAGCTTGTTAAGCACTGATGGACTTCCCTGCTTTTTTAAATGTTTGTCTTTTTTTTTTTTGAAGCACAATAACTTTTGAACAAAGTATCTCAGAGGTCTCCCCTTCCGATATCCAGGTGCATGTTCCTCTCCCACATGACAGGTGCTTAGGCAGTAGCTGTAGACTCCCCTGATATGAAAAAAGTGGCCACTGAACGGCTTCATTCTTGCCCGGTTGCAAGAGTGGCACAGTGACTATGTTGAGCAGGGCAGTCTAAGCAGTAAATGGGTACCAGGTTTTTTGCATGGCACCAGTCAGGAAGGAGCTGTGAAAAAAAGGTGAGTGCCGCCTCCTTTGTGACACCAGCTAGAAATTATAGCAGTCAAGCATTCATGACGGTATGTGATAGGTAGGAAGTATCCCTTTCTGCTGCTGAAACAACTTTGAAGAGGAAGTAGAGTAATCGAGATAGTGATGTATCCGTGGAAGCCTGGTCTGGTCTGACAGCAGCACGGCATGACACCTTTTTTGAGACAAACCCAGTGGTCAGAGTCTGACCTCAGTAAGAGAAGACTCCTTTCTCTTTTCCTCTCCCTTCTCATTCACAGCCACCACCACCCACACAGCCATCTCCCTGAGGACAGCTACCCAGATCATCTCCAGAGTATATCAAGGTTACCTACTACTCCAGAAGGCACAGGACAAAAGAGAGGAAGCTGGGTATGGTACATTATGACATATGACACCTGGAAACCTTATGTTGTCAGAAAAGTAATTCATCCTGAGCATTACTAATTCAGTAGTAAGCTGTGTTTCTTAAAAACATGCTCATGCATCCACGTATGTGCTGTCTTGAATCTTGACTATTAAGTATTCCTATAACACATGGATTTAATATTATTCATTGTATACCAATGCCTCAAATCATGTAATTCCCAGAAAAGAAATAAACATTGAAAAATTATTAGATCAGGAAGGAGACTGGAAAACACCTTTGCAGGGCTAAGGGGGGCAATGGAGCCAAATAAAAGCCCTTTCCGTGTGTAGGGAGAGGATGGAGAAAGACGGCTAAGAGGAAAATCACACAACAACTACAGGAAGAAGTGTACTCAAACTTGCATGTGACAACAGAAATGATGAACCTGGAGTGGGGTAGAAACTGGAAATGCATGCAAATTCCTCCATGTAGACAACTTATTAAATCTGATTAGGTTCAGAGCAAAATAAAGGATACACGAAATGCCTGATGAAAGAGAAATACAAGAATTGTGTTGGGCCAAGCAAAGATAAATATGAAATGTTCTTAACCAGGTCTCTTGACATGGAGAAAAAATGAAAGGAGGAAGGAACTAAGTATCCAAATCTCCTTCTTTGTGGAAATGGGCTGGAGTTTTCAGGGAATCTTGAAAACAGAAAGGAATGGGGACACTTGTGAAAAGGACTGGGTTAAAGATGTAAAATGTAGAAATGCAAGATCCATGGTTGCATGAAATGGCTCAGCCTTTTAATTAATAATATTCTATAGTATACATTAATCTTAGGGTATTCTGCTTCACTCTTTTTCATGACATAAAGCCACGCTGATATTCAGCCTGCTAGAAATGTCAGTCCTAAAAAAACCCAAAACCCTCACCCAAAACCCCAACCAAACAAAGAGTAAACAAAGAAAAAAAAGAAGAAAATGAACTTATTTAAAAATATAGAAGATACAACTGAGGTAAAAATTAAAATGCAACCCAATTGCAAATAAATTACAAATAAGTCATGCAATTTGGAAGGAAAAAAAAGGCAGCAGTTGAAATAAATAAAACAAAGGCTAAGAAAGCTAAGAGCACCAAAGAGGGAACAGAGAAATAAGTTAATCAAATTAAATTCTATTCTGTGGAAGATTTTTGTTTATTTATCACGAAATGGAAATCCGAAAGTTCTTTGTGAGCAAATGTTTTAATAGCAGATAAGTAGTAAATCTCTGCTACTATAGTTTCACTGATTTTTAAAAGCTGAAAAGTATTGCCAGCAAAAGTATTAAACTGTCAAGTAGTTTTATTTACAACTGCTCCCTAGTTATACAGGACTTAGGACCAATCCTCTTAAAGGAGGCATTTTTGTTGTTTTCCTGTTCCTTCTGTCGATCTTATGGAGGAAGATGAACACAACCATCCCATGCTCAGCCTCAGGAGGCAATTATAACTCAGATTCAAGGCCCCGTTACTCTGCTGTCTTTTTGCTCCAGCAGCAGCAAATTAACCATGGCCTACGGTAGAATTCAGCGTCATTTCTGCTCATGACCAGCTCTGTAATTGTCTGAGTCTCTGCCTCCATTAGTTTACTAAAATAACGCGATCAAAAGTGGATGCAACACTGACACCTATGAAAACAGCTGGAGAGCTGTGTTTTTTGTATAAATGGACTAATCTATTTACAGGTGGTCATATCTGGAACCCTAAGCTATATAATTGAAACTGGGGAGGGGTTTCTTTAAAGTTTTTTCAAAATGCTAAGTAGAAAGTGAGAATCATATAAGTTCCTCTAGTTACTCAAATTCATGAAAATACATAAAAATAATTTTTAAAAAATATTGTCTTCCCTGAATATTATTTTAAACACTCATGTTATTTATTTAATCATGCTACACTCCCCCGTTAAGTCTTTTTATGTATTTTCCCCACATAGTCATGACAGAACAATATGTTTTTCTCTCTCTCTTCATAACGTAGCTTTGTTACTTGAAGGTTTTCAGTGGTTAATGCCTAAATAATGAATTTCTGGAGATTTCTACCCTTCTGTAACTGACATCAGCAGACTTTTTACTGTCTTCTCAGAAAACAAATCAAACCTTCAGCCACTGCACATCAGTTCTAAAACAGGATGCACTCTCTCTGTGTCTACAGGTTGGAGCTGTAATTCAGATTCAGTTTGACAAATGTGTCAGAAAACATGTTTTATTAGCACATAGAGCATACTGTTAAAAACTAATTCAAACTGTTATTCAGCAAGTCAGGAATATCCTTGATCACAGGCTTTTGGCTTGAGAAGGGAGTACACATTTAACATTTAATCTAAGACAATGGCACCCTTTTTCCAGAAAACCAATGAACCAAAAAAACAAAAGCCTCCCACTAAAATAGATGTGATTTTATTTGGGAAAAAAAAATATTAAAAGAACTTGTGGATCTATCTTATTTATTTATAACAGGGTTCATAACACAAATTCACGAAGGACCAGTCCTTCAAAGAGATACATAAGGAAAAAAAGCATAAAGCAGGCAAGAATTTGAAATCTGAATGAGAATAAAGATCTTCTTTAAAGATTTCCTTTATTTTCTGTTTGCCAGATGTAACTCCATTCCTGGATTCAGCACAATGAGACCCAACATCAGACAAACAGTCCCAAAGCAAGACAGCACAGCAGAGCATGGCAGTTAAAGACAGACCATATATCAGGAAAAACAGGATGCAAATACAAATCTCAATCCTCCCAGAGTGCCGTTACGTATATTTTTGTGGGTTTTTTTCCCCACTGGCTCAGACACCTGGACACAACAGAACATTATTGTGGTTTAAAAGGAAACATTTTGTTTCATTTTTTTTTTCCTAAACAAAGAAGATATTATATGCTCCTGCCAGTGCAGTACCTGTAAGATGGAGGTCCTGAAAGACAGTGAAGGCCATAGTGGAGTTTAACCCCTCATGCTGGTGTACATAAAGCCAGAAGCTTGAGTGGCATCATGGCAGCACAGACCGCAGCATGCTCATTTAACTGACTGAAAAGGCACACAAATTCTTGGAAAGTTTTGTAACCCGCTCTGTAGTCTCTGCAGCTGAGGCTACACAGCAAGCATTGGTTGTATTATTGTCTGCTACAGTGACGACAGAGCAAATGTAACCTATCAGTCTTGGCATAGTTAGTTTTAGACTTTAGGTCTAAAAGCATAATCTTTTTTCCTGAAAAGCTATAGCTGGGTCAGTTACACAATATGTGTTTTAAAATATTAGTCTACCTCTCCATATTTGGTGTAAAATATGTGAGAAATTACTCTTCAGATTTTTCAAATGTCTGCTACAGTGATGACAGAGCAAATGTAACCTATCAGTCTTGGCATAGTTAGTTTTAGACTTTAGGTCTAAAAGCATAATCTTTTTTCCTGAAAAGCTATAGCTGGGTCAGTTACACAATATGTGTTTTAAAATATTAGTCTACCTCTCCATATTTGGTGTAAAATATGTGAGAAATTACTCTTCAGATTTTTCAAATTATGAAACTCAGATTAAAAAAATGATCATTTAAAAGAAAATTTAAGTGATCTGTTTTTCCTTTTGATTGCATTTTAGAGTGGAAATGACAGCTTGTTTACAAGTATTGTACACTAAATAGTCTATCAGTCTATATTTATCCTTCGTGATTAAAGGTCATCAAAATATTTAAATAAAAGGATGATAAATATGCTAACAAAGAGAAGTAACTGAACACTAAAAATGTTTTGTAAAGAAAGCATTAGTTTATCTAAGACAGTTGTCCTCTAGAACTTTCTTGACTTTAAAGTATTTAGAAAAATAACTACAAGTGCCACAAAATTTTGTTTTGTCACAGCTCTTTGTCACGTTTAAAGTTGTGTGTCTGATACAATGGCACTTTTTTTTTCTGGAGGGTGGGTTTATCCAGGGACACCTGTTCCGGTACTCCATGGTGTGCTTGACACTTGGCAGTTCAGAGCTGTGAAACAGCAGTCACAGGACTGCAAAGAGGATGCCCACAGCTGTGAGAAGGACCTCTCTGCAGACACAGAGAGCATCCTTCTCCTGTGAAGCCAGTACAAGCTCACCTGGACAGGCAATGAACTGATAAACACAGAAATATATAATGTCTGACCTATAAATTAGACCATGAGTCCTAATTGGAAGAGCATTTGCCATGAAATCAGAATTTTGTGCTGATGACTTTTTTTTTTTTAAGTCAACGTGGGGAAAAATATGTTTGCACAAAGCCAAAGGCTTGAAAGAGGGAGGGCTGGAGGAGTGGGGACAGTCAGCATCAACTAACTGTCAGTACCTCAACAACTTTTCCTCTTGGGAATTTTCTGTTTAACATCCATCAAAACGAAGCAACATCCTTATGCTGAAAGCACTGACTTGGATCTCAGAACTTCAAATCCAAGTCCTGCCTCTGACACAGACTGTTCAGGTACAAATGATTAGGAGGTTTGCAGCAGGTATTTTATTTGCTTTTTTGGTGTGGTTTTGTTTGTTAGTGTGTTTGTTTGTCTAGAGGGTGTGTGGGGTTTTTGATAAAAATAAAAATGAAAATTTCATGGAAACATACTTCTTTCAACAAACTTCTAACGACAAAATTTCAGGATTCTGGCAGTGATTGGTGTGATTTCTCGAGGTCACTGGAAAACTTCCCAGTTTCAAACCCAGCAGTTGCAAGACAGTGCTAGGGGCACACCAACATTCGAAAGTCCACAGCTGCAGGGAGCTCCTGTGGACAGTGAATGGAGGAGGCAAGGTGAGGCGAAAGCAGTCCTCCAGAGCAGAGTGGGAGAAGCCCCAGGCACAAGGCTGGGGCTGAGATGCCACAGGCACACAAAGCTCTGCACAGGCTTACTAGGAGCCATGGATGGGAGGTGTCATTTTGCAGCAGAAAGCTACAGAACCCCACAGTGGCCAATTCTGAAAATTTTGGAGCTGCTCCATCCCTTTCCTGGAGGGGCAGCTGCCTAGACCCAAGGGTCCCAGCCCATCAGTGACTCTCAGAGCTGCTTGGTCCTGCCAACCGACTCTTATTTCAGTGTGAAAATTTGGGGATGAAAGCAAAGAAAGAAAGAAATTTACATATAAATATTTCAGTAAAAAATGAAATATATATATATATATTTCAGGTAAAAAATGAAAAGCAGTTCTCAGAATTTTAGGATTTCCTGAAAGATCCAAAACCAGCTATCTCATTATCCCTGGGACTTCATCAAGTCACTAAGTATTTCAGTTATGAAAAATGCTTTCTTATGATAATGATTTCATTCTCTCATTCTTGGTCTGTCTACTTATTCTGATTATAAATGTCTTGATACAAGTATGAATTCTTCCTGCAAGCACAGTTCCTAGTTCCTAGAGAGCTATTTCCTCTTGGGAACCTTGAAATTATAATCTTTTATGTAAGGAGAGTTGGTGTATCTAATAAGAAACTTTGGCAAAGTTAAGATCATTTTTTTCTTAAAATGAAGGTTTTTAAGAAGTCTTGATAAGTATATATATTTTGCTATGAAAATGTTCTTTTCACAGTTCACTGAGGTACTGAACAACTGTAGCACATTTAAATATTTTCCTCTTCTAAAAGGTAATATTAGGCAGAAAAGAGTTAATCTTTTGATTTATGAAAGAAGTATAGTAATTTGTTTCAGGTCATGTAGTCTCTGTTGAGAATTTAATACGCACACACAAATTCTCCCATTCAGAATACATCAAAATGTAACAAATAGTGAATCTACTGTTACGTTGAAATAAATTTTCATTAGGAAAGATGAGGGTAACCAGCAGCTGAGTTCCAAAATGAAATTATTTACCTTGAATATCCTTCAAAAGCAATCCTACAGGAACTAAGAATTTAATAAGAAGTTATTAGATTAAGCTTTCTTCTTTGAAAACAGCTACTGAATTACATGGGACTCTGATTGTAATCATCTGTTAAAAAGACATGTCAAGGGAATCAGCTGCCTCCAGGAAATGTAAGACCAGAGGCAGAGCTGTTTTATATGAAATAGGCAGATTATAGTACCACAGAGAAGAAATAATTTTTGTGAAGAAATAAGACATAATTTTCTACTTTTAGAAAATTAGTTACAATATTTTCAGTACATGACCTATAGTTTTTCTTTGTTTGGACCTACAGTTTTCAGACGGATTTTCTACTGTAAATGTGTGTCTATTTTCAATGAGGCTTATTATGAAGTTATTAAAAATAAGGGAAGAATGCACATGACCAATACAATGCACTTGACCTCCTGGAGATGACAGTGGCACTTCTGCAACAAGCTTACACAATGCAGGAATTAGTACTTCAGAAGGTGGACTTTAAAAAAAAAAAAAATCATCTGTTAGTATAGTAGTTTATATGTCTTACAATAAGAGTCAGAAAAAAGAAAGGAAAAAAAAAGAAAAATCCTGACTTTTTTCTGGAAGTTAACATGGATGTGCCCCACAAGTTCCCAACAGGTTCCTTGAATAAACAGTTAATTTTTTATTGATTAACATTGCTAGAAGTTAATAAAAATGAAGGATAGTCTGAATTCAATTTTCAAACCATATAAACATATATCTCTGCTGTGAGTAAGGAGTGAGGGATGGTGATACATTTCTAAAACTACCTGAGGACGCACTACATAGCATCCATCCATTCTGTCTTGTCCGTACGGACAAGATGACTGCAGTCCACATTCGTTACAATCAGAGATGACTAAACTATGAAATTTGAGTTTGTATTGTTACACCTCTGTTATTTTATGAATGTGAGTTAACTGAAGCAAACAGATAAATTTATGCAATCTTATTTAAACTAATGACTTGCTGGGAAACTATTTGTACCACCAAGCATTATTGCTACTTTTTTTTGCCCCCCCCACCCCCCCCACTATTGTTTTACACTCTAAGACAGAAGATCATGAGATGAAATAAATAAAACAGGTTATTGAGAAAATCAATAGTGAGGAAACTTAGAAATGGCTCTAGACTCTGATTCCAGAAGTTTTCCTGCATGAATTATCAACATACCAATACTCTTCAGCAAGTTCACAGCCTTTCAACTCTTTATGAAGACTTTATCTTAATAAGGGAAGTTAGGCAATTAGCTGTGAAGTATAGCCCGACAGGTAGCATTTCTGATAAAAACCAGAATGTATTCATCGCTGAGATTTTAGAAAACTAAATTTCTTGGTCTCAGTATTAGGGATAATTTTAGATATATCTCTCCCTGGAATGCATTTAAGCATATCTTATTGGCAAAATCTGTATTCTCCAGCCAATTTTCCTATATTTTCTAAAATCTCAGTGATGAATACATTCTGTTTTCTATCAGAAATAGTACCTGTCTAGCTACACTTCACAGCTAATTGCCTAACTTCCCTTATTAAGATAAAGTCTTCATAAAGAGTTGAAAGGCTGTGAACTTGCTGAAGAGTATTGGTATGTTGATAATTCATGCAGGAAAACTTCTGGAATCAGAGTCTAGAGCCATTTCTAAGTTTCCTCACTATTGATTTTCTCAATAACCTGTTTTATTTATTTCATCTCATGATCTTCTGTCTTAGAGTGTAAAACAATATCATGAGTCATAGTCACTGGCAGAAGAATGTCCATCATCAAATTCACTAACCACTAAATATGTTCTCTAGAACACATCAAAGCTCTTGGATTTAAATAGTGCTAAATTATGGTTTATGTTGATACTGTCCTGCAAACACAAACTGGTTTGTTTGCTAGTGAGATTATATTTATTCATTAGGTAATCTGAGAAACTCTAAACATAGCCTAAGTATACATTGCCTTTGAGAACAATTAATTTTAGTGCTTATATTGCCAGAGGCTCTGCTTGTGAAGTGACAGCACAGGCCAATGTGGACAACGGGGAGAATACGTTGGATTTTTGCAATATTAACAAGTAAACCTAT
This sequence comes from Aptenodytes forsteri, assembly GCF_000699145.1. NCBI lineage: Eukaryota > Metazoa > Chordata > Aves > Sphenisciformes > Spheniscidae > Aptenodytes > Aptenodytes forsteri. The sequence continues at coordinate 1,395,006 of NW_008794785.1, forward strand.
TATCATTTCATGAATACAAAACAGCCTAGGAATACATTGAATATTGAGTCAATGCAAAATATGCATTCTTTATAGCAAGGAGAGTTTTTTTATTAATGTTTTTTATATTTTCAAATACTAAGTTATACTTCCTCCAATTTTTAAGTGGTAATAAACCAATAAATATGGGAGAGGATATGGATAATTGTAATACATATACACTTTCATTTTTAAAAAAAAAATATCTTAGACACTGTGAGAGACATGGAGTTGATATTCTGAGAATGAGTAAAATAATTGCTATGAATACAGCAAGTAAACTAGCCATTGATTGGAACCTGGGAAAAGAAGGTTTAACAGTGCATTTGTATTGCTCATGTTCACTGATACCTACACAGATATGTGACACAATCTTTTTTAAAACAGAGTAATTAACTACACATTTAGAATATTTGTACATGATTAGTAATTATCAGCAGCTTATTAATGACATTTTCCTTTGATCATTAACCAACTGGTTTTACTTCACAAATGCCAGGACTATTAGTGTGGAAGTTCAGCTAGAGTTATTTATCGTGTTAACCTGGGCTCTTATGTTGCATTGTGCCAGATTCTGGGGTGATGTGATGTAGTTGCTTCATCAAGTTAGAAAGACGGAATCTAGAGAGCTACAAACCCTTATAAATCCATGGTACTGCAAAGAGATATATTTCCCTTGGGCTGTCCAGAGAGTATGGGAAAGCTCTGACAAGATGACAGACAAAAAGAATATTTTACAGAAGTATCCCAAAAACTGTTAGTGAAGAATTGTACCTATTTTCAGATGTTTTCTTAGACATACTAGTGTTTCAGATACTACTTTCCATCAAATGTGTGACTTGATCTTTGTTCAACACTTTCCTTGCCTCCACGAGGACAGAATTTCAAAGATACTAAGTTGAACTTGACATAAATCATGGTTAGCGTAACGGGAGGTGGAACCGAGTTCCTAATCTGTAATTGCTCATGGACTCAGACATGGAGTGAGAAGGCGGGCGGGGTCTAACAGAAAACATGGAAGCTTTTGGAGAAGATAATGAAATATGGGGAGAACCCAGAGAGTTTAATTTGTTCCTTTACCAACTGAGTGTTGAAACTAGGAGGTAAAAAACAAATCACCAAGACCCTACTGCAGGGTGAGCTTAAAAACCCACCGCTTACTGAAATTTTATACATTTATTTATACATTTACATATTTATTTACACATATTTATTTATATATTTATACATATGTATTTTATACATTTGTTTATATGTTACATTTAATAAAAAGCTATAAATAGGTGTCTTTATGCTTAAGTTATAATTAATATATATTTTATGTTCCATTAGACATTGTAGTCATGGGATTTATATTAGAAGTTTTCCACAGAAGCCATAGTTAAGAGAAATGTGAGCAGTTAAGAGAAATAGATTCTGCTAAGGAAGCACCTACCAACACAAAATGAGCTAACAGTGAAAGAGAAGAAAAGGGCTTCAATTTGTGAATAAATAGGCTTTATAGTACATAAAATATTCCCAGTCATTAACATGAAAGGCAAAACAGACTTAAGATCCTACTGATTTATGGACCAAGAAAAATAGTTTCAGGCGGCTCATAGTTTCAGTTTCAGGCAGCAGTGGATATTGTCTATCTGGACTTCAGTAAGTCCTTTGACACTGTCTCCCATAAGATACTCATAGACAAACTGTTGATGTACAGGCTGGATCAGCAGACAGTGAGGTAGTTTGAAAACTAACTGAACGGCCAAGCTCAGAGGGTGGTGATCAATGTAATGAAGTTTAGCTGGAGGCCAGTAACTAGTGGTGTACCCTAGGGGTCAATACTGGGTCTAATCCTGTTTAACATCTTCATTAATGATCTGGATGATGAGGCGGAGACTATCCTCAGCAAGGCTGCTGATGACACAAAACTGGGAGAGGTGGATTGAAAACTAACTGAACGGCCAAGCTCAGGGTGGTGATCAATGTAATGAAGTTTAGCTGGAGGCCAGTAACTAGCGGTGTACCCTAGGGGCCAATACTGGGTCTAATCCTGTTTAACATCTTCATTAATGATCTGGATGATGAGGCGGAGACTATCCTCAGCAAGGCTGCTGATGACACAAAACTGGGAGGAGTGGCTGATACGCCAGAGGGTACCTTCCAACCAGAACCATTCTGTGATTCTGTGCTTCTGCAATTCATCTGAAAAACTTTAATATCTAAGATATTTCAGTACAGCCAATGGCTCCATAAAGATACTGGGGTGTTGTTAAGGTTATGTAAATGAATAAAAGTGGTTTGCTTGCTTGCTTCCCTGTAGATCACGAAAATGATTTTATAATTATTAATAAAAGTAAGTTTGAACAGTGAACCTTCCCCTGCACACTACCACTCTGGGAGAAAAATTACAACACTGTCAGATGTTGCCTTCATCCTCAGCCTTCAAGTAAAGACAACAGAAAGAAAGAATTACACTTATCCCTCTGTGATCACCACCAACAAAATTAGACTGCCTCAAGGATGCCACTTTCTTTTTGCCAATCCTGAGATGGGTTCTGACAGTTTGGAGCTGAAAGGATTTCAGTGGAAAAGAAAACTTGACTCCTGGATTATTTTTGGTATTCTGATATTTTAATGAAAGCACTTGCAATTTTGTTTTGTTCTGTTAAACATTATGCTGGGTTCATTTTTTGTAAATATTATTTCATTAATATTCAAGTACTTCATTGTGTACTTTGACTCCAGTAATGATGTTCTACAAAGATAGTACAAAAAATTGCATTGTACCTCAGAAATCTTCTCATGGCCATTTAGAATAGTATAGAATAGAATAGAATATTTCAGTTGGAAGGGACCTACAATGATCATCTAGTCCACCTGCCTGACCATTTCAGGGCTGACCAAAAGTTAAAGCATGTTATTAAGGGCATTGTCCAAATGCCTCTTAAACACTGGCAGGCTTGGGGCATCGACCACCTCTAGAGATCAGCACCTCCCTCTCCACATCCCCTCCTCAGGAAGCTGTAGAGAGCAATGAGGTCGCCCCTCAGCCTCCTTTTCTCCAAACTAAACAAGCCCAAAGTGCTTAGCTGCTCCTCTTAGGTCATTCCTTTCAGTCCTTTCACCAGCTTTGTTGCCCTCCTCTGGACACATTCAAGAACCTTCACATCTTTCTTAAATGGTGGGGCCCAGAACTGCACACAGGACTCAAGGTGAGGCCGCAGCAATGCTGAATACAGCAGGATAATCACCTTTTTTGGCCAGCTGGTTATGCTGTGTTTGATGCACCCCAGGATGCAGTTTTCCCTCTTGGCTGCCAGGGCACACTGCTGAGTCAATATTGAGCCTGCTGTTGACCAGCACCCCCAGATCCCTTTCCGAGGGCTGCTCTCCAGCCACTCCTCTCTCAATTTATACTTGTGCCCAGAGTTACTCCATCCTAGGTGCAGAATCTGGCATTTCAACTTGTTAAATTTCATGTCATTAATCATAGCCCAATGCTCCAATCTGTCTAGATCCCTCTGCAAGGCCTCTTGTCCCTCAAGAGAGTCAACAGCACGACAACATCTACTTTGTTTTCCATCCCCCTAATCCTCACTCAGAAGCTCTCAACCACACCATCACTAACTGTAAGGGCTGTACAATAAAAGCTCTACTTTACGTATAGCGCAACATCTCCACCTCGCCTGCCCTGCCTATCCCTCCTGAATAGCCTGTAGCCCTCCATCCCAGCACTCCAATCGCGGGACTTGTTCCACCAAGTCTCACTAATACCAATGATATCGTAGCTCTGGGAGCTGACCAACGCTTTCAGTTCATCCTGTTTGTTTCTCATACTGCGTGTGTTGGTGTACAAGCATCAGATATGCTCCTGGGCCCTCCATGCTCCCAGGAGCAGTGTAAATGTTCCCACTAACACTGTCACCCTCAGGCGATACCATGTCAACCCCTGGCTTACCTACTGCAACCCTGTTGGTATCCCCTTCCTCTATTGACTCTAGCTTAAAGCTCTCTTGATCAGTCCTGCCAGCTTACTCCCAAAGACCCATTTTCCCCATCAGGACAGGTGGATCCCATCAGGCCCCAGCATACCTTGTCTCTTGAAGGCTCTTCCATGGTTTAAAAACCCAAAGTTTTGGTGCAGGCACCAGTCCTGGAGCCAGGTATTGATATCCTGGGCTCGCCTGTTTCTTCCAAAGTCTCCCCCCATTACTGGGAGAATTGAGGAAAACACTGCCTATGTTTCCGAATTTTTTAGCATTCTTCCCAGCGCTCTGAAGTCTCTTTTGATTGACCTCAGACTTTTTGTTGCAACATCATTTGTATCCACGTGAAAGAGCAGAAATAGATAGTAGTCTGAAGGTTGGACTAGGCTCTTCAGTCTTGTGGTGATGTCCCTAATTCAGGCCCCAGGGAGGCAGCAAACTTCCCTGAAAAGAGGGTCAGGTCTGCAAATGGGTGCTTCCGTTCCACACAGGAAGGAATCACCAATGACCATAACTCTCCGTCGTTTCTTCTCAGTGCTGGTCTTAATGCAGGTTTTGTTGCGAGGGATTGGTTTCTCTGATCTTGGCAAGACTGCTTGCTCAGGTTGTTCCTCTTTCTCATTATGCACTTCATCTACCATACCCCAGGGCCTTGTACCTGTTCTGTAAGGGTATCTTAGAGTAACTTAAAGGGTAAGGAGGGGTTTCTCCTACTGCTCCATGCTGTAACCTTGTTCCACCCCTCCTTAACCCTTGTGACACTGCCTTCTTCCTGGCACAAAGCAGATCCAGGACCTGTGTCTGTAGTGGCCACACTGAGTTGGCTTCTATGCATCATAGATGGCAGAGTATGGCTCCATTGATCAATCTCCTTGTCTTACTCTTGAATACTCCTCAGTCTGCCTACCTCCTCCTGCAGCACGGCCACCAAGCAGAGCCATTCATCAATCTGGTTGCACCTCCCACAATCTTGCTTGCAATCACTTTCCACCTCTAGGAATATCCCTTCACAAATCCCACAGCCAGAAACCTGGGTGGTCGCATGCTTGAACAGGAGCTCTGTCTGTGTGACTGCATTGGTTCTACCAGGTGCTAGAAGCTCAGGAGAAGCAGAGGACAATGCTTTTTGCCGGGTGGTCACAATGCTGCCATGCACCTGCCTGCTACCGCGCGCCTGCTCATTTGTTGCAATCAGCTGGGTTGATTGTTTTTGCCTGAGTAAATCTCCCATGTTGCTGGGTGCAGGCTCTGCCCCTTGCTGTCTCTTCCAATCAGCAGTTCCAGGGTCAGTTGCTCAGGGAACCAATTTACCAATGTTCAGCATGAATTACAGAAAACTGACAATTTTTTTATTATTTCCTCTAGCTTCCCTTTTCTCAAATGCTGTGTTTTCTAATCACATCTCTCTTCTTGTTACTCTGGACAATTGCTTGGATGTATCAGTTAAAGATACATCTTTAACTTAGGCCAAGGCACTTTAGGTCCTCACTTCAGTGTTTATTGATTCTTCAAGGACCAGTCTTTTCTGTCCAACCACATACCTAAAAATCTCATCCTGGCTCTTGTCAACTTGTCAGTTACTGAACCATCCTTTTCTTTCTGGTTGTGACAACTGCAGTTTCACACAGCTTTTGTCCATTTCAAATGAAGCTGCAGAGATTTTCTCTACCTTGCCACTTTGACAACGTCACCCTTCTTGACAGTCTGCTGGTTTCCAATTCTCCATTGAATCAAGCAAACCACTTCTCTTCAATTTCAAGCACATCGTGGATTATCACCAACCTACCCAACATCTCTTTCACTTTCAGCATTTGGAATTATCCTCTGATAGGGTTCTTTCTATCACCTTGTACTCACTTACCTTAGCACCTTATGCTGCCCCTTTCACTGGGAATACCAGAATACCATCCCACAGACTTTTTCCAGGCTAGTTATTTTTAATCTGTATAAATTCTTTTTTTTTTCTTTCCTTTTCTGTAAAACTTACATAACGCCTAAGACTGTTTCAGAGCTGCTGTGTTCAAACAATTGCCTGTCATATTTCTCTGGTTTTCTGCTTATACTGCAAATCACTTAGAATAGGAACTTTTTTCCTTAGCTTTGTTTTTGTACAATGATGTATACACTGAAACCTTGACCCCATAGGTGTTATGATGATACAAAAGTTAACATTATAATATGAAAAGCTGGTGAAAAACATTATTTTACTTTTCCACTTCTTGTAGCAATGTGGTGTTCAAAAGCCTCATGTTAAAACTGTGAGTGTAAGGGGAAACAAAATGTTCTCTACTTTTTAAACAAAAACATTTTTTTCAAAGGATTCTTTACTAAGATATGTACTTGGGAACTTGCAATTTCCCCTTGGGTTTCTGACAAAAATCTTGTATGTGGAGATCTAAGATTAGGGTCTTCTTAATTCATTCATGCATAAACCAGCTGTGTGCTGGCAATAGATGTGATTGATAACAAGCTGTCCCATATAGCTTCCTTCACTCTTTGTTTTCTTACTGTGCAGTTCCCATTGAGCTCTCATTCTTGCCCACAGGATATTAGGGTCTTTGAATGGCACAAGTACTGTACGTGAAGCTTCCAAATGCCTTGGAACTCAGAACCATTGCCAGATAAATAGTCAATTTACAATGCAGTCTTCTATTTTCCTCTGTGATGAAAATACACAAATGATCATCCATGTGGGCCTTGGAGGTTGACAAGATGACTAAGTAGGTCAATATTAACTCTGAACTCTATGATACTATGAATAGAAATGTAGATATTGTTACGTTCTCATTCATAGCCACACACACAACAGCAATGGGCATTTATTTCTGTTGCATTTCTGTATTGGCTCTGGCTGAGATGGAATCAATTTCCCCTATAGCAGCCCTCAAAGCTGTGCTTTGTATTGGTAGCTAGAAAGGTGTTGATCACACACCAGTGTTTTGGTTACTGCTGAGCAGTGCTCGCACAGCATCAAGGCTGTCTCTCCAACATTTCGCCCCCTCACCAGTAGGCTGGGGGTGGGCAAGATCCTGGGAGGGGACATAGCCAGGACAGCTGACTCAAACTGACCAAAGGGATATTCCACACCATACGAAGTCTGCTCAGCAATAAAAGCTAAGAGAAAGGAGGAGGAAGGGGGCATTTGTTATTACGACATTTGTCTTCTGGAGCAACCGCTATGCATAGTGAAGCCCCTACTTCCTGGAAGTGGCTCGACATCACCTGCTGATGGGAAGTAGAGAATAAATCTTTTGTTTTCCTTTGCTTCCACATGCAGCCTTTGCTTTTGGCTTTATTAAACTGCCTTTATCTTGACCCATGAGGTTTTTTCCATCTTATCTTCTCCCTGTCCTGCTGAGGAGGGGACTGATAGAGCGGCTTGGTGGGCACCTGGCATCCAACCAAGGTCAACCCACAACAACTTCCTATACTGTATTCAATACACTCCAACATTTCTTAAAAAAAAAACCAAACAAAAAACAAAACAAAAAACTAGAAAAAGCCCAATATTCACCAGAGCCCTAGATGTTACTATTTGTTAGACACCATCATTAGGTCCTATGCCACAGGGGACAGCACTGAGATGAGTTCCTACCCCTTACTGCAAGTAGTGTACTATCAAGCATACAAGACATTATTGGAATGAGGGAAGAAATGGGAAAATAGTGATTTTTGAAATTATTTTTACATGGACAATATATGTTACCTACATAAGGTACACAGGTACAAGCACATATACTTTCTCTATAAGAAATGGCCATAAGTCAAAGATATTAAGGTTAAGGAGAAGACAAATGTTTGAGGTACTAGGCCTCTTGAATGGTGAGATATTAAAGTTAAGGAGAAGTTAAAAAGACAAATGTTTGAGGTACTAGGCCTCTTGAATGGTGAAGAGAAAAGACATTTCATTTGACAGTAACATAACAGTCTAAGTCATGAAAATGCAGCAGGGAACAAAAAAGGGTTTCTACTTTGGAGTTTACTGAGGACCTCTATGAGTCTAAGAACAGCCTGGAGTCATCCTAGAAACTTCTGCATAAAAAAATGACAGACTACTAATGAGCATATACATTAAGAAAGACAAACTCAAATTACTTCTAAGGATTTTCTGTCAATCTTTATACTATTCCATCATCTACTCTGTAATTACCCATATAGCCCAAAGAAATACTCAGGAGAGGTTTTATACCTTCATGCCTTTGCTCTGCAAGGTTCATAGAAGCAAAAAGAAAAGGAAAAGATACACAACTTTTCTATAAATGCTGCAACTTCTGAATTTCATAAATTCTAGTAATGAAAATGAAAGCAGAGTACATCAGCAGCAGGGTAAGAATCTTCTCAGCACATGTTGTAAACTTGTAGTTTTCAGCCCAGAAGATCAGAACTAAAGTCATTGGGTAAGAAATTTATATATAATACACATGCATGTGGGGAAAAAAAAAGTATGAGATCTGAGAGTCATATTTAAGAGACTTACTACAGCACTCGCTCTCTGAATCCAGCAGGATCATCTGGAATCTTCTGAGCATTCATTGAATTAGTTTTGCATAAGTTGTAGGTTCAGCTTACTCAGAACACATCAACAAAGTGTTCCTGTGCTGGTTGTCTACGCAATGGACTAGTACGTGCACTTCAGTAGTGCATGCCCTTTACAGCACATATGCACCTATCCACAAGATTTCCCAGACAGAGATAAGGAAGCTCTAAACGTTACTATGCTTGTCCTGCATCACGTGGTGTGGTTGGGGATTCATAAGCACCATTTTTATCACCTGTTAACACTACTATGAATAGAACCATCTGACTTCTAGATTTTTTTATAATATATATATATATTCTTTTTTCTTCTTTCATTAATTTTTATATCATAAGTAAATATACCTATAATTACAAAATGTTTAAAGGATGTATTTCTTTTCTACAAAACCATGACAAATTCCATCAATTACCCTTTGACCTCAGTAACAGCATCCCACATACAATATAGAATGCCCTATATTGTTATAAGACTGCACAGAAGAAAGCTGAAATAAGAAAAGGTTCAGAAAAGTAGAGAATGTTTCTTTTGTCTTCTATGTATCACTGGCTGTTTCTTTCGTACAAAAAACAAAAAAAAACAAAACCACCAAAAAAACGAAAGAGAAAACCATAATGTTATTTTGCTATAATTAAGCACACAATGGAGTTATAACGGATGCAAAGAACAAAATGGTATATTTTATGATAAAATTGAATTTCAGCTTCCAAGGTAAAAGCTTAACAGAATCTTAAAATGTGTACCTTTTTGTTTTATTGAAAGCTGGCATTTCAAATGGTCATGAAGGGCCCTAATTGTCACTCTTCTCACTTAAAACTCCATTTGATATATACATTTCAAGATCCAGTCCAGTTTTCCAGATATCTAGTGTGAATATATAGCACTGGAAATTAGGCTTCCAGGTTTGGAAATTGTGATTGACTTTTTCTTATGTTAAACTTAAATTATATGAAGTTAGTAAAAATGTCAGGGGAGGGGAAGATATTTATATGCGTTCATTAATAAAACATTTTGTTTCTCTCTGCTTCACTTGTTATGAACAATGACGTGACATTAAGATATTCCAGAAATATGTTATCATAAATGGATTATCTTGTACTTGAAATACATTATGTGTCAGTAGACTTTGTTCCGTGTTTATTTTATGAAATGAAGATATTTTCCTGATAAAGCATTCTATAAGTAATGGTCAAATGTTGAGAAATTCTTGTTCATGTTCCCAGGTCAGACAGAGTGCAGTTGTCTATAAATGAATCAGAGGAGCTTTATGTTATAAGCAGATGTCACTTACGTTTTTTTCTCTCTCACTATATATGAAATTGGTTTCCATCCAAAGGAAACTTATCAACAAAAGGTAATTTATTGTGTAAATATTGTTTTGTAAGACTTCAGTTTATTCTAAATCATCATAAAAAGAAATATTAATACATTAAACATTTCATAAAGTGGAAGTAATTTTACAAGTCAAGCTTCTGCTAAGTGAAAGCAGGAGTCGGAAAAATAAATCTGGTGTATTAGTTTTTGCTAACACTTCTATTTAAGTTGACTCCTCAAGCTAAAATATATCGTTCACACAGGTCATTAAGGGGATAATTCAGATTCCTATTTTTCTTTCTTCTGCTCAGGGTTTTTCCTCACATACAGTCTAATCTTACAGAATTCACTCTGAATTTTGCCATTAGCTTCAACAAAACCTTTCATGTCATTTCACCTTTAAGGTGGTATTTGACCCTTTATACTTAGTCTGACATAAAGAAGCCTACTGAAAATAATAATATTCTTTGATTTTGATGAGGGTTTTTTTTTTTTTTCTTTTCAGTTTTGAACAACTATACAGTTTTGAGATGTGATTTGTATCCACACCTGATCACTGTTGTCCCACAGACCTGTATCATCTCCTCTGATCTAGATTTGCTCATTGCTACTGTATTAAGTATTTCAGGGTACACAAAATCCTGAAATGGCAAAGGAATTGATACATTGATATAATCCTCATTTTCCTAACTTCTATCTTATAATTATTTGTACTTCGATCAGGGAAACAAATAAAAATCACTAGTATTGTGCTGCTGAAACTTTTGGTAAATTATTTTTGTGAGCTATGACAGTTCTATTAAATCAGACTCAAAGAATAATCAGGACACAACAAAGTCTATCAGCATTCAAAGTCTATGTTAATGCAAATGTTACATGGCAATAAATGAAGACTATTAAAGACCTACAGCTTCTGCCATGTTGGACACAAATTTGGGTTAATGTTTAAAAAGTATTCACAATTCTCTACCTAATGGCATGTCAGCTTGCAGAAAAAAAATATTTTACAGTTTCTTCTTTCATAATAATTTTATTATAAGCAATGAAAAAAGGTCAAATTACCTACTTGATTGATTTACCCAGTCCTCAAAATAGTCTTATCATGGTATCTAGAGCTTATACAAAAAAAGAAGATAAAAGCCAAAAGAAATGCTGTCTTAGAACATGTAGGAAATTATGTCAACTAACATTATCCTTAAACTTGAAAAGCTTTGTTAGGACTGACTTGGGGAAATAAATCTGTGAAATTACTGTGAAGAAGATATTTTATAGACATTGTTATGTCTCAGGGATTCCTCTACAATTATGTCAAGTACAAAAAGCGCCATGTCACCTAAAAAAAAAAGTTCAGTGTTATCACATTGTTTATTATTTCTGTAATTATTCTTTCTGAACTTTGACTTCTTTACCTGAAGAAAATTGGTGTAAAAGAAACTTATTTTCATAGGATGGAATCCTACCATGAGATAGTGATGTCCTAGGACAGTTGTTCTATGAATCATTTGCTAAACTAAGAAGTATTATTTACAAAGAAATATATTAATTGCTTTGTTTATCACTTTAGAACTGGTTTTATAGTTATATACTTTGCAAAAAGACTACACAACTAACTTTTACAAAAATTCTTCCTAAGTCTTTGAGGGGAGATAAAGTTTTCATTTTACACCATAAGCCCGCAAGAAAAGAATTCTAACTCTGACCAAATCAAAGCACAGTCAGTCTTCAGGTTCAAGAAATTAGTAAGATTTTGCTGAGAAGCAGCAACATTTAAACTGGAAGCTGGAAGAAAACCGTTGTATCTTGAAGAAGACTCAGAAGGACATCTGTTAAAAATATAAATGTTAGAAATGCATAACAGAAATGCAAGGGGGGAAATGACTTAATGGTGATATATTTCAGAAAGAATTGAAAGAATTAATCTAAGCTGGCTTTGCTTTGGACAGAAGGTTGGACCAGATGACCTCCAGAGGTCTCCTCCAACCCATACAATCCTGCAATTCTAAATAAGTCAGAAAAAAAGAATAAAATTAAAATGTAGAAAGTCAAAGAGAAAAACCTCCACAAATAAATTCAAAAAAAACCCACTCCCCCACCCCCAAAACCCCAAACACAATAATTTTTGAAGATATTTAGGTGAACTAGAATGAATAAACACTGTTATATCAAACATTTCTGATGTGACTGATAATAAACAATTAGTTTATACAAACATGACTTGACAAGAAAATGCCTTTATTCTCCCCTAATCTCCAAATACTTTCTCAAAGTGCTTAGACTTCTTTCTAATATATATTTTAAGCTCAGGTATGCACATTTAAAGACTAACTTTAATTCAGTACATGCTTAAGACAAGTGCTTGACACCCTCTTAAATGCTGTTGAAGAACACAGGTTTAAAGACAGCAGATTTTAGCATCATGATGTGAAAGGATTTGAAGTGCCTGGACTTACAGAGAGCATGGCAGAATTTTTCTGAAAAGAGTCAAAAGATGAGGAGGGAAGCTGATTTGTAATTTCATGAAAGAAGACCATGTCTTCAATGGAATGTGCGGAAAATGTTGGATCCTCCTGGGGTGGCTGGGTATTTTACTTTGTATTCACCCACTATATAAAGTATGACACCTGGGAGAGACCCAGCACTGACTAAAATGTATAGTGTCCTCAAATTTCTAACAATCTAAAATACAGAACTTGGTAAAAATGAGGGGAGGGAAGAGAAAAGCACAGACCACATGTCAATACGAAACAAGCAAGAAACTATTTTCCCATGTTGTTTCTCTCTTTCCTCAGACACTTTAGGGAAGCCTAAGATAAAGCTGCAACAGTAAAGGCTAGTTACTGTTTGCTGTTAAAATGAATAAATGAAAGAAAGGCGGGGGCGGGGGGGGAGAATGGGAGCAAGGGGGAGGAGGGAAGGGAGAGAGTTATATTCTTGCGTTTTTATGTCACTCAGGGTCTTAGTAAACTAGTGTGTATACCTGAAAGTACTAAAACCAGCTTACCACATTCCTTTTATGACTTCTCAGGTGCAATTGTTGTTTTCCATAGTGCAGAACTCCAAAGACTTAATTTAGATACCTGTATCTCTATTGACTTAAATAATACTGTATATTGAAATTACCTCATTAACTTTAATTCACCATTTGTAGAGAAATAAAAAGACAAGATTAGCAAAAGAAGTATTTAAACATAATGAGTGAAACTTTATGCAGTACTGATTCCTATCTTGATTTATTAACAAAAAAAAAAAAAAAAAAAAGAAAAATTGCAAACTTGAAACAGATTGTTCCAATTTATGCATGGAGATGTTCTCCTTAAGAAAAAGAGATTGATATAACTTTGTGTCTATGACTAGGAAGCACTTCAAAAACATGACAGATTATACCTGAGGTCTGTTAAGTATGATTGAAATCAAGTAATGCACCTAACAAATGAATGGAAGGGACTGAAAACCTGCAAATTCTCATGAAAGATATTTTCACAAAACCTTATCCACAGTCTTTCTATCCCATCTGTTTATCCACATTTGCAATTGAAATGCTCAAGTTACACTTGAAAAATAGAATTTTTTGAAGAGACCTAGAGAGCTAAAAATATGTATGAAAGGAATGAATCTGCTCAATGACAAAAACATATCTGCCCACAGATACGATCATTTGGAGCTGTAGAGAAATGTTGATGATGCCAGCTTCCAAAATCTATTTCGTTTTATGTCTTATGGCCCATACAGCTATGTGTAGAGGTTCCTTAGTATCACCACAGAAATCATACATGGCATTCTCAGCTTCTACAAGGGCATTAAGAATATTATAGCTTCACCTTTCTTTCAATAAGATCAAATATTACCCTTAAGAAAAGTTATGTAACTTGTTATCAATCTGCAAAGGTTAAACTTCGATTCAGAGGAGTAGAGCCGGTACTCAGAACTGAAGTCGCTGATCATAAAATATTCATTATTATGTTGTAAAGGGCTAAACAATCATAGAATCATAAAATCATAGAATCACAGAATGGTTTGGGTTGGATGGGACCTTAAAGATCACTTAGTTCCAACTCCCCTGCCATGGTCAGGGACACCTTCCACTAGACCAGGTTGCTCAAAGCCCCATCCAACCTGGCCTTGAACACTTCCAGGGATGGGGCATCCACAACTTCTCTGGGCAACCTCTTCCAGTGTCTAACCATGCTCAATAGTGAAGAATTTCTTCCTCATATCTAATCTAAATCCACCCTCTTTCAGTTTAAAGCCATTACCCCTTGTCCTATCACTACACGCCCTTGTAAAAAGTCCCTCTCCAGCTTTCTTGTAGGCCCCCTTCAGGTACTGGAAGGCTCCTATAAGATCTCCCCAGAGCCTTCTCTTCTCCAGGCTGAACAACCCCAACTCTCTCAGCCTGCCTTCGTAGGAGAGGTGTTCCAGCCCTCTGATCATCTTCGTGGCCCTCCTCTGCACTTGCTCCAACAGGTACGTGTCCAACTCATGTTGGAGACCCCAGAGCTGGACGCAGTACTCCAGGTGGGGTCTCACCAGAGCGGAGTAGAAGGG
>NW_008794785.1:1411757-1421448 GCF_000699145.1 Aptenodytes forsteri
GCTCCTCATCCATCCCCAGGCAGAGCTCCATGCACTCCAGCTGGTCATTGACATAGAGGGCAACACCCCCTCCTCGTCTCCCCTGCCTGTCCTTCCTAAAGAGCCTGTATCCCTCCATCCCAACACTCCAGTCATAGGAGCCATCCCACCACGTCTCCGTGATGCCAATAAGGTTGTAGCCCTGCAGGCGTGCGCACGTCTCTAACTCCTCTTGTTTATTCCCCAAGCTACGTGCGTTTGCATAGAGGCATTTAAGTTGGGCCCCCGATGAAACTGACTTACTGGCTTACAATCAGCTCCCCTTACCCTAACAGGATATTATTTTTCATTACATTGCACATAATGAACTTCTACAAACAAACAAACAACCCAAACAAAAAGTACTTGGCAGGGAAAGCTATTTTTTCTCAATTTTTTTGCAGGTGGTAAACAGAGAGCAACATGAGTTGTCAGCCAGCAGAACATCCTTAGTCCTAAGGAAATGATAGACTACTGATAAAGATATACACAACTGCAGTGAGCTCTAGCACCACTTCACCTAAAACAGAAAATTACCAAATTCAGATGCATATAGGAGGAACTCAGTGTGTCTATGAACAACAATAAATGGTCACTGTGACATATCAAGGCACACACTATGAAATGGGAAAGAATTTCTGCTAATCTGACTTCTGCTAATGTTCACTTCATCATTCTGTATAATCATGATATCAAATTAAAACAATAGCAATTCCTCTAGTAACTAGCAATTCAATTGCTTCTAGTAGTAAGTGGAGAATAAAATAATTAATACTGTTACTGTATTATGACTGTGTTACTTGCCAGACCACATTCAAAACCAGAACACAAAGGGGCTTTAATTAAAAAAAGAAAAATTATTTTAAAGATAAACTAAATTAATTCTTACTTTAAAAAGAGAGCTGATGTGCTTCTATGTAAAATATATTCCTGTTTTGCAAGCCTGAAGAAGTATTATTTCTATTTTAAATGTGTACATTTTCATCAAAGAACTGGTAACAACTAGAATACTACTGACTGCACAGACTTCTTGTCAGGAGCAGTTATTTTCACTGCATAATGCAAAATGGAGATAGGTAGGAATAGGATGGGTAGGTTTAAAGGAAGAAGGATTTAATAGATTTTGACTGTTCATGTGTGTGTAGCATATCTCAGTGGAAAGCAGGAAGCTTTAATTATGAAAAATTAATTCTTGTTGTCAGTTACAGACAAATTCTACTAAATAGGTAATATAGTCTTATTTGCTATTATTTGTGGGAGGTTTTTTGTTTTTATTTGTTATGTAAAGATTATATTTAATTTAAAATACTTAGGAAAGAATAGAGACATTTTCTATTATCTGCAAAAAGATTTTCTGTGTTTGCATAAACTGAAGCTCATTTTCAAAATTTATTTTCTCCATTAATAATTCACACAAATGTATGTTTGTTTTCAGATGTGGTCTATTTCTGTAACTTCTTTCACTCTTCATCTAATCTCTATTGTTTTGTTTTCATTCTGTTTCTTTGTTTCAAATGAAAACAAGCATAACTTCATTTCTGTATTTTTTTGCAGCAAAACACAGATTTTGAATATTTGCAGGTGGATATTATCATAGGTAATTTCTAGTCTATAAGCAGCGTTGCAGAGTCAGTTTCTCACTAGTTCCATGAACATAAATGTTTTAACAAAATAAAATAGTCTGAGATACAGCTGTCCTATCATCAGGGAACTCCTTTTGGAAGAATTAAACTCAGTCTCCACTCTCATTCAAGTAAAACATGGACTTGTCAGAAACGATGAAGATGGCAGTAATCCTTCGAGCACTGTATATTATCTATGCCATTTTAGAACTATTTGCTTTACTGCTCATAGATGTGTCTTTATGAAGAGACCTTATTACTGCTTTCTCATGAATTTTGCTTCAGAGAAAAAAAAAAAACTGGAAAAGGTCATTAGCTAACATGTCTCATATAGAAAGGATAAGTGATATCAATATAACACAGTGCATTAACAACTTCTTTCTTCCATGTTGCCTACCATTTATGTGAAATCCAATTTGGATAATACACTATTGCAAAGAAATCATGTCAACCTATAATCCTGTATATTCAATAGTGGCAGTTCAAATACAGAATAAACTGGTATGGCATTATGAATTCTGTTTAATACGTAGTAAAACAGAAAAAGGGGTTCCACTGTGAACTAAGAAGATTACCATGTGTAAACGAGCACGAACATAAAACAAATACTGATATGAAGACAAGATGTCATCAGCTGTGTTAATATTCCTCAGCTTTCTAGTTTTTGTGGATAACAACTTCATGGACCAATGCTATGATCTACTGGTTGCCCTTTCAAATTTTCAGTGTCTTGGGGCAGGGGGGAGTAGAGGGAGAGGAGGAGGAAAAAAAATAAAAAGAAAAAAACCCACAGCCTATTAAATATTGTCTAGTCTTGACAACATTCAGTCCCAAATGAAAATTGGTTTTGTTGAAGAATTTCTGGGAGGTGCCAGAACAAAACAATTTTAAAAGGGGTTAGACACCCTGATGTGGTCAGATGTTGTTGTGTCTGCAGTGACAGACATTCAGCACAAGCCAAAATGAAACATTGCATAATGTTCTGAGCTAAGGAAATGGACAGTTAAAAATCAATCTCTATCTCACATTCCCAGCTCTGAACCTGAAAATGACAGCTATTATCCAGATTTACATTTTATCCCAGCTAGAATAAAGCCAATAAATCACTAGGCTTTTGGCTGTTCAGATAATTACAATGTGAGTGGCTGGTATGAGTTGCACTGGGGGGAGATGCTTTCAGAGAGCTATAGAGCACAGAGTGGAAAGAATGACAGTGAAAAATGGGCTTGATTTCCATGTTGAGATGAGAGCTTACGACATGCAAATCGCTGAACACAGTAACCTATGCTGAGACCCATCAGCCCCCCTCATCAAATACCCAGACAAGGTAAGTCTGTGTAGTGGAATATATTTACAGAGCTAATAGCTCAGGTGAACGACCATTTGGTTTAAAGGAGGCAGGGGAGTTTTTAATGTATATTAATGTATATTAAAAAATATTCCCATGTGTCTTTGCCAGAAGTGATTTCATCATTGCCATAATCTTCAGCACAGCTTACCAGTTTGCTCCCATGAAAACAGAAACACTTTGAAATCTCCTTCATTCTCAGTTATGATTAGTTTAAATCTAATACACTTCTAAACATATCTGTGTATCAGATTACCCAGCAGCAAGAAATTCAGCTATACAGACTTGTCAAGAGTATTTGAATGAAGACACGATTCAGATGTTCCTAAATCTGTACTGTATTACTGCTTATTTCATCCTGAAATAATTCCTTTCATTCCTCAAACGTAAATCACAGTTCTGTCTTATCACAAATGTAACGTGTGCTTCATGGCTCCTCCTCGTAATTGTCCTGGCTCTCAGTCTGAACTGCATCTTCCACGCTGCGTTCCTGCATGAGGCCCCCTTGGGATCCTGACAAAAATGTTAAGATGGAAGAATTAGCTTTATTATTCTGTATGATTGTCTAGTTTATATTTTAAAATTCCAAGAAAATTTCCTAAATAAAAAAGGAAAAGTAAATATATATAAATGAGTACTATTTTTCAACAGCTTTACTCCTATCCTTTGATGAACTGCCTAAAACTGTATGCAAACAAACCTAAAAATAGGTATATTTTTATTACTACAAACTTGAGAAAACTATCTTAAATACAGCTGATAATTCATCTAGTTGAAGTTGTCTTGGGAAGTCACAACAGTGGGATGTCCTTATTGTCACAATAGGGGAATCTTATTACCCAGACACAATGATTTATTATTATACATTGTTGATTACATATTTCATCAAGTTGCTTTTTCTCTTGATGCGTTAATTTTTGTTCTTTATTGCATTATATAAGACCACCTTTTTCTCTTTTTGTAATAAAAAAACTCTGGGAGTGGCTCTGCAGATAAAGATGGTTATTCTTACTGCAGATAAAGGCTGTTTATTTTACCCTATTTCTTTCTGCTTTACAAGTACTATGTGGAACATCAAGAATGCTCCGATAAATGTAACAGACAGACAGTCAACTGCAAAAAATGCACCAAGTTTCTATTTTGTGTTGAACACAATATGGCATCAACATCAGTTTGTTGTATGATAAAAACAATAATTACGTGCAGAGCATATCAGATAAACACCTGCACTAAGGTGAAGAATAAGTGTATAGAACTTTCCAGTCTACTTGAAATGGTCATTAGTAAATTAAAAAACTTATACATTCCCCCTCTGTTGTGGTATTAAAATAGCTCTATAAAAAGGTGGGGGGGAAGCATGAAATGTGAAGGTTCTGCAACTTGGCTGAGGTTCTACACACCATATCTCTTCGGTAGTTATAAATGGATGAGATCATACTAACTGTAAAAGAAGATAATAAAATGTAGCTAAGCTGTAAGAAACTAAGACAAAACCACTATAAGAACATGAAATAACAACTACTTTAAAATCAAGGAATGATAAAATTGAGAAGAGGAAGAGCCGTTAGCTAGGATGGAAAGAGGAACAGGTTGAAATATAGAAGAAAATGGAAGGAAGATAAAACAGACTGGATAGAAAGAGAGGATGAATTGCACTGAAACAGGAGATAATGATAGACTTTAAATATCACGCTAAAGGGCATTTCGGAGCCAGCGCAGAGTAGGTAAATGAAAAGACTGTCCTTGATACTTCTGAGATTTTTATTTGTTTGAGTACAGACATGATGTATTCAGTGCTGAGGCACATAAAGGATTATAAACATTGGAAAAAAATGCAGGGAAAGCCGCTCCACCCTTTGTCTCATTGAACTTTGAGCAGAAGAAATAGAACAGATGAACAACAGAAAAAACACTGGCAGATATTTCCGTACACTACTGCATGAATGAACAATTTCCCTCTTCCTTGTTAGCTCCTTTTCTGAAGTGTAAAGATAAGAAAAATAGTATCAATTTTTTTTTTTTTTTCATTTCATGGAATTATAAAATAGAGTAGTGGAATAATCTAGGCTGGAGGGGATTTTAAATGTTATGTGGTCCAACTCTCCTCTCAAAACCTGGGCATTTTACATCAGGTTGCTCAGGGTCTTATATAGTTGGGTTTTAAATATGGTAAAAGATGCAGATTCCACAGTGTCTCTAGGCAACTGGTTCCAATATTTGATTATCCTCTTTGTTAAATTTTTCCTTACTATCCATTTAGAATTTCCTTTGTTTCAACATGTGTCCATTGCCTATTGTCCTTTCATGTGCACCTCCAAAAAGACTCTGTCTCCATCTCCACTACACTTTCTTGTTAGGTCATTGTAGATAGCAGTAAGGTCTTGCCTTCAACATCTTTTTGTAGGGCTGAACAGTCCCAAGTCTCTCAGCTTCCCCTTGTACGTCAGGCACTCCAGAAATGTTGTTGGACTTTCAGCATGTCAAATGCATTTCTTGAACTCTGAAATCCACAGTTGGTAGATGAATGAGGACTTGTTTGCATACACAACAGGTAATATGACATGAAATCATATTCCCCAACAAAGATTTCCAAAATCAATGCAGTATGCACAGAATTAAACCAATCTACAAAGAACCTCATTAACTCGTAACTGATAATTCATTTACAAAACCAACTGTTTCACCCATGAATAAAAGTAGAAATAGCAACATTAAAAGAAAATCAAAGGTATTCTCTATTCCTTATTAATTGATTGAATTTCTCATTTAATTTTCTAATTTAATAAGAGATTTCTTTTCCTTACAGCTAGATTCTTAATTAGCCTACTTCTGAATACAATAATGAATTTTGGCTTATACATTAACACCAGTGATATGGATATTCTGGAGTCACAAATGTAATATATTAATTATTAAGAACCTACATAATATTAAATATGATTAAATTATTAGGACTATTCATAGTAGTACTATAGCAGGACATAAAGACCCACTTGAGATGTGATATTATTACTCCAAATTCAGTATCTAGTAAATCTTAGAAGGCAAACATTCCAGAAGAACAAAGCAGAAAGTGGCAATAGTATACATTTTCTTCTTCAAATATATTTTAAATTTTTCTTCAGTTTGAAAGCACGTTTTCTCCCAAACTTTACTAGTCAGTTTAAAGAAATATATATGTACTCTGTAGCTGTAAATTATTCTGTACTTTGAACTAAGTAGTATACATTGCTATGAAGCAACTAAGACTCTATTGTGTTCATGAACTGAAAATTTAACATGTATGAAGATTTTTAATGTAACTATTACCTACTAGATTATGCTAATAATTACAGTTTCAGAAGGTTTGGATTAGAAGAGTGGTGTTTCATGAAACTATACTTAGTTGGTGTAGCAGGCATAATAAGCTACCACTTATAAGGTGAGCTAACCCTGCAGGGTATTTAGGATGAAATGAGGTAAATCTCTCTTCTCACAAGCATCCTGGGTAAGGTTAGTTGCCAGCAGTATGAGTTCCTGTTAGCAATCTACCTGGTTAATATAGAGGTCCTCTACATTTTCTCACATCTAATATTTACTCTACCAAGGTAATTTTTTTTAACATATTACTTCTCTCTTCTCACAAGCATCCTGGGTAAGGTTAGTTGCCAGCAGTATGAGTTCCTGTTAGCAATCTACCTGGTTAATATAGAGGTCCTCTACATTTTCTCACATCTAATATTTACTCTACCAAGGTAATTTTTTTTAACATATTACATTATTATCAAGGTCTTAGTGGGGTTAAAAGCAACAGCTTGACCTTCCTTCAATAATTGCTGCAAATTAATAAAATTTGGCAGACAACGGCAAACAGCTCATGCAAGAATGCTGTCCTAAAGAAAAAAGAGAGGCTTGAGAAAAATGACAGCTTTATTAGTGATGCA
Organism: Aptenodytes forsteri; assembly: GCF_000699145.1. Lineage (NCBI taxonomy): Eukaryota > Metazoa > Chordata > Aves > Sphenisciformes > Spheniscidae > Aptenodytes > Aptenodytes forsteri. The sequence continues at coordinate 1,418,669 of NW_008794785.1, forward strand.
ATATATGATAATGCATAGGCTAGAGGTACAACAAAATATTTCATCTTATCTTGTACATCAGCAATGTCTGATAAAGATTAAAAGGCTTTGTGTTTATTTTATTCTTGTGTAAATTCCTCAGGCTGCTTGCTACTTGTTTTAAAACTCTTTATTAGCAAAACTCACTTTCAACTTAAGGTGATATTAGCATACTCTTTATATCATTGGTTATTGTCAAATATTTTTGCTTTAGGAAAGGAGAGTGAATTTGTATAAATCAAGCTGGAAGTGTTCTTTTTTTCTTCTTTTTTCCCATCAACCTTTTCTGTTTGGAAATGAGTTTTGTGACCAGGAATTGTCTGTCTTTTGCTGATAAAATGACAAGACAAGTCCAGAGACGTTACAAGCCAGAAAAGTCCAAAAACTAAGACACACATCAGTTTTTACCTCTCATCTTAGGTCTGAGCACTAAGATGTCCTAGTGAAATGGGACAAGAGGATGATGCTATATCACCATCTTTTGACCTTGAATGTGCAAACAAGTCATTTTATATAGCATTTAGAAGAATTCTTCTGAATATTTCATTCATTTTTTGTATGCAAAAAAACATGTAATTTCAAGATGGCTTTTGCAGCTTTCTCTCTTGTGCAGTCATTATCTCAATTTTAAACACAGTTGTACTCTATTTCCTGGTAAGTAACTCAAACAACTGAAGTGTGATTAAAGCAAATTTATAATAATTACAAAATTATTCTTTTTCACCTATGTATTAAATTGAAAAAAAAAAAAAAGAGAAAGGTTTCTATACAGGAATTCCAAAGTTATCATTTTCTCTGAATAGAAGTTCCTTTTTTATACGAAGATGAATTTCTTCACCCCTTTCAGCATGGTGCATGTGCAAGCATCAGAAAAATCCCATTATTGCTACTTGTCAGGTTTCTCTATTATCCCCTCGGGAGCATGCAACACCAGAATTTCCTGCTGCATCCAAATAAAGAGATTCTGAACAGCACTACTCTAGGGTATATATTTATCTCACATTGAATAGGCAAGAAAAAAATCATGGAATTATAATCGATTATTTTGACTACCAATTTCCTTGAGTGTGGTTGAGCTGAGTGAGTAATTTGCAGTGAATCATTCATGGGGTTAATTTCCCTCCTTCTTTACTTATGGAAAATCCATGAGACATTCCTAATTTATTTGAATTTTTTTCTGTCTAGAACAGAATCCCTCTGAAGCACATGAAAGTGTGAAGACAACAAACTTTCTGTCAGTGGAACTGTACTTGAGAAATATTTCCCCCAGGGTTTCAAATCTATATGGATTGATCACACACAGCCAAAATTCAATCTCCGTTATTTTAAGTTTACTAGTAATTTTATGTACGTGAATAGTCATATGTAACATACAACTGAACTACTCATAGGCACAAAGTTGAGTGTGTGCACAAAAATGTGCAGGACCAGCACTCACAGTCTGGGCCTTGCAACACTGTAATACAGCATTATTTTTCCTCTGGTCCTTTGCAACCCACTTTCCATCAGGAAAACTGTCTTCAATTACTGGAAATACCTTGCTATGCATCATTAGATAAATAACTTTTTAATAAAGAGAACCCAGGTGTACTGGTAAAATGCTATGATTGAATACCGTTAATGTCTCAGCTTCATTAGGCAATGACAGGCTGTCATGCTCTTTTCTTACTTATTCTGGTTGAGTTGCCAGCCCTTTCCTGTGGCTATTAATGATGACAGAGTATTTATAACTCTATGAGAATACAAATACGTTTCCATCACTGTCTTATACATTTTCCTAACCCCACAGATTGTGACCTTAGTACCCTACATGCTCTCTTGGAAAAAAGGTATACACCTATACCTCTTGCTTGTAACTGAAACACAACAGAAACACATGCAAGTGCAGAATTAATTAAGGATTAATTTCCTAATCATGTTTCAGTAATACTTCCTTCTGAAAATATTTCAAGATTTGATACATACTCTACTGATAGACAGTAGTAAACTAAAGTTTCACCTTTTTATTCACATTAAGCTAAGTTGTGTTTGACTTTTCTACTGAAATTAAAAATGTGAACATGAGAATAAGAGGTCTTATTCAGAGGAATATTACTGAAGGGCAAACAATCTATAGCGGCATACTCGTATTTAGAGAAAAGAAACCTTGACTACACTGTCTGCAATGATGTTATTCATTAATCTCTATAGATACCATTTCAGTAATGAATGGCAAATTTGACATATGAAGGAGACAATTTCAATTTAGAGGGAAATTATGTGTTTTCTTTAGGTTAAGGATAATGCTATCTTAGAATATCAAAATCTAAGCCACCTACCTCATGACAGAGGAATTACTAACCCATAAACCAAAACTGTTGGTGACATACTGACAGATAATACTGATTGACATAGAAAGTTTTTCACCACCAAAAACTGACATCCCAACTTTCAGTGTTCAAGAGAAAAGAATAAAATCACTGACTACAGCATCCTCAAAACAGTTCTACACAGAGAGCTGGGCTGAGTGTGTAAGATTCCTACAGTTAATGTTTTTGACCTTCTCTGACTTTTCTCGCTCAGAACTGTTAGTGATTTTCGTATGATGTACAATATGTATCGTGGTTTAACCTCAGTCGGCAACCGAGTACCACACAGCTGCTCGCTCACTCCCCCACCCCCCGTGGGATGGGGGAGAGAATTGGAAGAGTGGAAGTGAGAAAAACTCGTGGGTTTACATAAAAACAGTTTAATAATTGAAATAAAATAATAACAATAATAAT
>NW_008794785.1:1428060-1431115 GCF_000699145.1 Aptenodytes forsteri
CTGAGCATGACGTCACATGGTATGGAATGTCCCTGTGGCCAGTTTGGGTCAGCTGTCCTGGCTGTGCCCCCTCCCAGCTTCTTGTGCACCTCCAGCCTTCTCAGTCGGTAGAGCATGGGAAGCTGAAAAGTCCTTGACTAGTGTAAGCATTACCTTGCAACACCTAAACCATCAGTGTGTTATCAACATTATTCTCATCCTAAATCCAAAACACAGCACTGTACCAGCTACTAGGAAGGAAATTAACTCTATCCCTGCCAAAACCAGGACAATATGACATGCTATGCAATAAAGAGGGATAGCCTATATATACATAAAGCTAGAGTTAATCAAACAGGTACTTCTATAAATTTTCTACAACCCTGTGGAGAAGAAGGTAAAATGCTCCCTAATTTGATGGCTAACTTTGATTTAGCAAGAATTGGTATATTATTTCTGTTCAGTTGTTAGTTGTTAGTTTCCAGGATTCAGAATATGTTTGCATGTTGTGAGTCTAAATATGATGCATACCCAGAAACAATTCAATGTGTGGCTATATTGATTAGGCTGCCAAGCTGTGCTTTGTTTACTCTTAGTGCTATGAAATTAGTCTCATGTGCAATGGTGCCAGCAACTCCTGTCTCTTCTTCACCTGCAGAAGAAGAATAGGAAAAACACTGTGCAATTAACTCTGCTTTGAATAACCAGGCACTACTTGGAAGTCACTGCTGATATTTCCTCCACCCAGTGCAGGGGGATGCGAGAAAAAACACTCCCTTTGCTACCATTTGTGGCTGTATGTATTAAGACCACAACTCCTAATACATGAAGAGTAAACCAGCCCAGCCCAAAACTTACTCCACCCGCCTGACAGATGATGTGACGTTAAATACCCCTTCAATCAATAATTAGGGTGAGGTTTTCAACAAAGGAATGAATTAATTCTTCTGTCAGGGAATATCCTCCAAGTCTCTAAACACTTCAGGGTTTATTTTAAGCATCCTAGATTTCATATAAGATCAATTTCACTCCGTTTGTACACAGCTATCCTAAAGCCACTTCCAGAGAAATTCTGCAATGACCAAAGAGGGAAGTCCCGATGCCCTGAACATCAGTACTATATCAGTCTAGTATGAAGCTGGCGCTTTATTTTACTATTAATTAATGAAGCACAACAACTTAATCTCTGTGCCACACTTGCCAAATTAATTACATACTCTTAATTCCAGCACCTGATGAAATCATTGCTTCCTTACCTTGTGAAAATAACAACTAATTTGCCATGCAGGAGATAGTTGGAAACATTAACAGACTGATTAACTGTCATGTATGCAGATCTGTTACTCCCATGAAATGTACTAGGAATACTACAGATCAGTAAAACCTACTTTAAAGAATTAGAAACAAAGTCCCACAAAACAGAGACAGAGTAATATACACCTACAGCTTTTGAATTAGAAAAAAGTCCCACAAAACAGAGACAGAGTAATATACACCTATAGCTTTTATATTTTCAATTAATAGACAGCAATGTACTTTTCATATTCTGAACTTATGTGTTGTAAATGCTTGGTGAGAAATAGGCTTCAGCAGCAAATTTAATTGCCATTTCAAACTGATTCCATTTTCAGAAAACAAGAATCATTTCTGCAATTTCTGCTTATTTGGAAAGACACATTTCTGCTGAATCTGCACAATGAAAATTACAGGCCTTCAATTAATAGACAGCAATGTACTTTTCATATTCTGAACTTATGTGTTGTAAATGCTTGGTGAGAAATAGGCTTCAGCAGCAAATTTAATTGCCATTTCAAACTGATTCCATTTTCAGAAAACAAGAATCATTTCTGCAATTTCTGCTTATTTGGAAAGACACATTTCTGCTGAATCTGCACAATGAAAATTACAGGCCTTCATAAGATACTGTCCTATTTCATTTCAGAAAAGTAGAAAAATTTTCATTTTCCTTAAACATATTAATCCTTAGAAGTCCTTAATGCTATGTCTTAAAAAAGAGCTTCTACGTACAGTGGAATTAATGAAGCCTAGTTTCCTGTGGAATGGCATCCTTTACCTCTACACTTTCTAGCACAATAATGCTGGCTTTCTTCTTCTGGCTCATTTCTTATTATGATACTTCTCATTCTCTCTCAAATCCTATGATTTTCAGCCCTCACAGTACCCCCACTTTGATCCCATGTCTTCTGGGCAGACAATAAACCTGTGCAGGGACTGATTTGGAGTTACTGCGCTCCCTTGTCAATAGATGTATGCTTATTGATTAACCTATAGTCCAAGAAAACAGGTGGTTGTTGAGCTCATATTACAACCTTTTCCTCAGTAAGGGTACTAATTTCAGTTTCCTTCCTCTACACAGCCAGTAATAGAAATATTCTATCCTTCACACCTCAGTTCCTTTGACATATAGGGTTTAAATTTTCCAATAAGTTCAAAAATTATTTACAGACACTAACAGATAACACGGTAAAACCTCATTTCCTTATGAAAGCCAGATAAAATTACTAAGTTTAAGTGTTCAGTGCATTTTAGTAAAACTTCTTGAAGAACTACCTTTATTCCCCCCTTTAGACCAGAAAGTTCTCCTCCTGTTCCATGAATCTTAAATTCTCTTCTGCAGAGTCAACAGCTCCATACAAAGAAAGTTTCCTTGCTTCCTAGTCTAATTATTTGGATGTCCTCTTGTGGGAGCTATATGGTTCAAATTATTTAAAACTGAAGAGAAAACTATATCCTCAGTCCATATTAGTTTTAAAAAAAAATATTTTCAGTGAGATTCATAATGATAAAACAAATTCTGAGAACATTTTCCATGCCATTTGATTTGCTTTTACTACTCATTCGTTCAAAAATGCCAGAGTAAAATTTTGTCCTTATCATCTAGACCTTTTGTCAAAATACACCTGGCTAAAATCTTCTCTGAGTAACCATTACAGGCACTTCTGTTCCATAAGTGAAATGAAGCTCAGCATTCATTTCATTTCCTTCTTGATTTTTTCTTTTGCTCGGTACTTCCTTTAAGTTTGGAATAGTTTCCTCAAGCCCATGTTCTCATGAA
>NW_008794785.1:1431180-1434596 GCF_000699145.1 Aptenodytes forsteri
AGTAATAAAATACATGAAAAGTAAAGGGGACTACTTATGTGCTTAAAGTAGGAAAATAAGCTCTATGATAAAAGAATTGGTTCTTTTGACTTCTTCTACTTGGTTAGAAAACCATTATCTTTTAATTTTCTTACTCATTGTGGCTTTCAACTCCCCTAAAGATATTTTAGGTCAAAATATCTGATTGTGAAATGAGTTGGCTGTGAAATAAGATGTTTTGTGGGGCTTAGCTCATGGTTCAGTTATGTCTGCCATCCCCCTGTGATCTACTTTTTAAAAATCATTTACCCCGTGTTTGCCCTTGCTAAACCTTCTCTGTACAGCTAAGACAAAGGAGTGCTGTTGTTCTTGAAGGTTTTCTCCCACCCTTCTCACTTTGATTCCTTAATGCCAAAGGAGTAGCATTTGATTTTGTTGTCCTTTAATTCACTTCTTATATTCTGTAGGATTTTAAAAATTCAGTTAAGGTAGCATGCATACTCAGGGAAGAATCTAAGCTGTGGCTTATGAATGAAAATAGCTCTGACTCCAGAATCAAACCTGAAGTGAGGTTTCAAATAAGCTCCTTTGCCGCATTGGGTCAACCTGATTCCAGCACACCATGCTTTTGAATTCCCAAGACACTGAGGGTAAGACTACATGAATAAGTTATCACTAGGTAAACAAGAACAGCACATTTCCTTAATCTACTATCATGTGCCTCACACATTTTTAATTAATTGCAAAAATAAGTAACTTAATCATGCTGCTGGCAATTCTCAGTGATGTTGAAATCAACAGTACTGAGGTGGTAGCTTGCAAAGGGGTGTCATCATGTTTCAGTTTACCTCAAGACATTTCTTACATGTCTTCACACATTGTGTAAGGAACACAACTGTTTAACACTGGTTGGTTCTGGAATTACAGATCAGAATGCGTCACTCATAAACGCATGAGTCTCTTAAGGTGCCTGCTCTTCAGTGGCATTTTAACAAATTCTGATGCTACTTATTACCCATTATGAAATGGGTCTTCGTAAGCCTGCAGACATTTCTGTGCATGACAGAGCTGGAACTTGTATAATTTTTCTCATTTCATAAGTTTGTGCACATTAATGAAGTGACAAAATGAAGTCTTTGCTGCTTCAAGGCTCTTTTAACTAGAGTCATGCATGGCCTTGTTTACTTCTTTGTCTTCAGCGACTGGTGGCACCATGCAATACATAGGCACTGAAAGCTCACCTGTGTTTATATTAACCCATTAAACATGCATACATAAAGCAAAACAAACAAAAAAACAACAACAAAACAAACAAAAATAAACCACTGAAATTAGTGAAATCATGATGATATAATAGATACACGATACACGGCATTAACCCATTAAACATGCATACGTAAAGCAAAACAAATAAACAAAAAACCACAAAAAAACAACAACAAAACAAACAAAAATAAACCACTGAAATTAGTGAAATCATGATGATATAATAGATACACGGATTAATGGTTTAGTAATGGTTTAAGGTTTGCATAATGGGTAGAGAGCGGAGGATGACACACCATGGTCAAATTGGAGCCTGACATCTAAACTTATGACAAGGACTATTTCCTGTGACCTTTGAGTACCTATTAATTTATAAATGTATACCTATATGTGGTGACCAGATGTGATAATGTTCCATAACTTCTGTATGTTCCATTGCCTACAGGAAGTGTTTTTGTTGTGGAAGAATAATCAAGTTATATCAAGTAGATTTTTGACATAATGCTTGTGTGGAAGGAAATAACTTTATCTGCTCATTCTTTCTTTGCACTGTTTGATCTTTCATATAGTATTTCCTTATTTTTAGCCAGTATTATGTAAAAAGTATGTGATATTAAGTTTTAATTTTAGAGGCAGTATAGTTAGAAGTCTATGATCCATTAATAAGTATTGAAATTCTGTTAGGAAATTCAAAATTTCCTAACCTTCCGAGTGTGCCAACAAGGTGCATATAATTAATATCTCAGAAACAAAGTACTTAATTTGATTCATTAATTACAACAGTAAAAATTTGCAACAAGACCTTAAAGTCCTGGCACTGTAATTACAGGGACATTTTGGTCACCGGTATGGGATTGTTATTGTTGGGTATAGATAATATTCTCCAGAAAAAAATAGTTGATCTTCTCTAATTGAAATGATCTTCTAGAAGGAAAGCATAAAAGATTAGGTGAGAGAAGGGCTAAACTATGTTTCAAACACTAGTATATTTGATGTTTGAACAGTAGGAAAAAGCTATTTTGTTCTAAACTAATACTGATAATCAAAGACTTCTACCTCCTGTAATATGATTTAAAATTTAAATCATAAGTGAATTCACTGTCATGGCTCAGGACATTGATGCAGAAGGGAAAACAGGGGAAGAAAGAGCATGTGATGTGAGTATGATTACATAAGATATCCAGTAATTCTTGTTTTCCAGATTCCATATTGTGCTTTTTTTTTCTGTATTGTTAAATCATGTTTTTTTTCTGTGTTGTTAAACAAATAAGTAATATCCGTTTGCCTTTCTCAAATTTCTTTTATTATTCTTATTATTAGGAATTCTCCTAATCCAGACATTGAAACAGCATTGTTTCAATCAATGTCAACATCAACATTAATTGATGTTTTATTTCTAAATGTAGGCTTTCTTTCAGAGGATGGAGGAATTAAAAGAATGCCAGTTAAAAACACTTTGATACCTAGTCCTGCTTGATATAAGGCAATTTCTGGATTCTGAGGATGCTGAACATCCTCACTGGAAGCAAATGTCTTTGAGATATTACAATATCTGAAAGAACAGAATATGACATATTGAATAATTAAAGCTTAAATGTGAAAAAAAAAAAGCTATCTTTACTCTTTCCTAACTCTTCAGTTTTTTCTGAAATATTTATTAAGTGCCTAAAATTATTTTCCAGTCTCTGATTTTTTTTTTCTGAAACTAATTTATTTTATTATATAGAAATAGTATTTTATATTCTTTTTGCCAGGTTGTCACAGCAAGTGTCTACAATACCTAAGAAATATAAAGAGGCTGCCTAGATCAATCTGAGGTGAAATTTAAGGCCCTACTTCACCCTACTTACCATTCAATTATCTGATCATCAGAAGTCTAAGCCTAGGCAGACTGAAATGTTTCTTAGATGTCTGAATGCTACCTTGCAAGACACAGATTTTCCCCAGCCTGAGGTAAGAAGCATTTAACAAGCTGTGATGTAGAAGCAGGAGGGAAATACCTAAAGAGACCCAGTCTCTGTATGCTAAAATATGTTCTTCATCTTCCACTAATAGGAGTTAAAACCTAAAACTCCCACTTTCCAAGAGAATGTCCTAAGTGCAAGGTGTTGTGGTTTAACCTGTCAGCAACTGAGCACCACACAGCCACTTGCTCACTCCCCGCCACCCCC
>NW_008794785.1:1434644-1452819 GCF_000699145.1 Aptenodytes forsteri
TGGCCAGTTTGGGTCAGCTGTCCTGGCTGTGCCCCCTCCCAGCTTCTCGTGCCCCTCCAGCCTTCTCAGTCGGTAGAGCATGGGAAGCTGAAAAGTCCTTGACTAGTGTAAGCACTGCTTAGCAACAACTAAACCATCGGTGCGTTATCAACTTTGTTCTCACCCTAGACCCAAAACACAGCACTGTACCATCTGCTGGGAAGGAAACTAACTCTGTCCCTGCCGAAACCAGGACACAAGGCAATAAGGGAACATTTTTCTCTATACTTCTTGTCATCATTGTAACTATAAAAAAAAAAAAAAAAGGAAGTCAGACAATTGTATTTAGTAGGAGGGATGTTTTGGAGGAGGGACATGTGTTCAAGGGACCACCTATTCATTTTACACTGAAAAGCCATGCACAAAGAATATAAAAATAATGGGAATCACAGTCCAAGATTTCTTCTTCCATGTTTTCCACGTGCCAGATGATGCTACAGGTCTCATCAAACACAAGAGAAGTGAAGGGCCAAACTGAACTGAAGTGTCACAATCTAGATGCTAGCCAGGAGACACGGAGGAAAACAAAGGTATCAAAGGCCAAAAAAAATGTCTTAGGGGATGACAGCAGTTAGTAGATTTCCAGTTCCCCGTGTGCCCAGAATGATTGTTGGGGATCTGTCATAATGTGAATCTTGAGAGGGTACAACAGCAAGTAGATTACAAGTTTAAGCTTCAGGATTATGACAGAAGCGATCAGTGAATCTCAGCTTGATAGAAACTCACACCCATGGCCATCAGTTGGTGCACATTAATATAATTAAAGTTTTGGGCTATACATGCGAGGAAAGATTTGCAGGGGAGCTTTTGGAAAAATATGTTGGGTTTCCATTTATCTTTTTTCTTTCTGACACCCAGTTCCTTGGAATATAAAGTTTGTGCTTAAAGCAAAATTAGGCATTTTGTTCAGAAAAAAAAAGACAAAAAACAAGTGGGTGCCTTACAATTTTGTAGCATATAATTTCCCTCTTTTCTATTAATCATTCTGCTTTCTTTCTGTTCTCTTTCTGCTTCTGACCTCCTTTCTTTATCCTCTGTGATTAGTGACATTTTGACATTCCTTTAAATCCCATCTACATTATATAAAATGACCATGTTAGAGGAGCAGCAGAGCTATAGCTCCAACACGGTTAAAACATGGTTTGGTTTTGAGCTCTGTGTTGATGAATGCCAGTCAGGTAAATGACCATGTTAGAGGTAGAAAGCAGCAGAGCTATAGCTCCAACACGGTTAAAACATGGTTTGATCTTGAGCTCTGTGTTGATGAATGCCAGTCAGGTAACATCAAACAGTGCTTTAAAAGTGCCGGAGAACTATTTCATAAATATCCCAAATCTCTCTGTTTACAAAGATATAAAGTGCACATTGCTGACTCTTTTTCCTTGCAGTAGACAAGGAAACAACCACAGTACTATAATGAATGCAAGAAGTTCCTTTTCCTGTTGAAAAGCATGGAGTCCCTCAGAACTCCTGTACCCCACTGCGACAAAAATCTGCCTGGTGCACAGCATACTAAATGCTTTCAGGATATAGTTTTAAACTGAAGATATATTAACATCTATATGGCTAGTTTCATTTGCATGTCTCGGGTAGTCATCCCTTGATAATCTTCCTTATAATTCCAATGATACTGATGTGCTTTAAGCATTGAAAATATATAACAGTGTCTCCAGTGCTCAACTGTTTTTCCTTTATTTGCACAATTTGTTAGTAGTACTGCACATTGCATAACTGCTTCCTAACAAGTTGTTGCCCTGCCAAGAAGGGAACAACAAGCTTGTGCCCCAAAACAACATATTCTGAAAGAATGCAAAGACTTTCCAACCAAGCTGAAATGAAAATTGAAACAAATGATACTCAGTGTCATGATTTTGAGCAACTGTGACTGTATTTCCTTGGACCCTTTTTTTTTTTTTTTTTTCTCATTGAAATCATGGCATTTTATGCCTAGTGTGAGCTCCACTTGACTTACTTCAAAGTTGTAAAGTTGCAGCCCAACTGAGAGCACACACTGAGTAGTTTAATGAGGATGAAAGCCAGTAAGAGCACTTAAGAAATTCCAGTGGTGTGCAGTATATACAATATCTTTCTTCAGAAAACCAGTTTTTAGAGCATATAACAAACTTTTTTTTAAAACCTGAAAGTATCTATCCAATTACTTGTAAATGGAAGAGCTATTAATTATGGTAGTTTTTGTGCATTGTTGCTTTTTTTTTTTGTTATTAATTGAAACAATTGACAAAATTGATTACAAATCTGTGTGTGGTGACTGGAAGTTTAAAATTATATCCCTCCATAAACTCTTAATTTACATCAACACTTCCTTGCCTAAGGCCTTAACTATCAGGTTATTTCCAACCCAATCTGGTTGGATTGGGAATAACCTCATCTGGGGTTGGGTTGGGAAGACCTCATCTTCCACTTTTGGCTAGGAAGGTGAAAGGACCAAGTATAAAAAAGCTCACTTTAAAAGCTAAACAGACGTCTCTTGTCTTATAATCAAAGCTGCCACCTTCTGTGCTAGTGCTCAGATATTTTCTGCCTTTCACTCACCCTTTCCTCCTTGCTAGGTTGTAGCTTCTCACCTCATATATTATCAAGATTATCCAAAGGTTTGGTATTAGTCTCACAGACAGAATTCATAAAAAATAGCTCAGTCTTTGTAATCCATCTTGGCAGTATCCTTGCTGTTCAACTCAGTATCATATTCTGCATGTCCAGATAGTAACATCGAAATGACTATTCAACCCTCACAGAATCCAAAGAGTATTCTTTCCTCTTGGTTATGTCTCTTACTGTCCCAGGAGCTAAATCAGGAAGTTTTACCATAAGAGTATCTTTTTGCTTCCCCTCTACTGGCTGATGAGTGGAAAGGAGAAAAAAGGATGGTTTTTACTTATTTCTTAGCCGCAACTAGAAGAAATTCAACAGGTCACAACATACCTTTAAAGGAAGGAAAGGTTTCCCCTCCCACCACCTAAACTTATCTTTTACTGGAAATAGTTTTGGCCTGTGGCATCAAATTTTTCTTTCCCATTTCAGCTGTTTCTGGTATGGGTGAATAACACAATAGTAGTTCATTCTTCTTTTCCCAAAAAAGGAGTAGAGTCACAAAAGCCACAGAAAAAAGAAAGACAAAACTGATGAAGTCCACTTAGTCATTAGAAATAAGTCCCCACTTCACTCTAGGGCTGTATAGAAGCACATTGGCCAGAGAACTGGTTGTTGTTGTTTTTTGTTTTGGTTTGAATTTTTTTAATTATTATTATTTTACTGAAATGATCAGCTCTAAAAAAGTTAACAAAAACATGATTGTGCACATTTCACACAACTATTTGTGTGAAACTGAAGTTTCCTTTCTACAGACCAAGGGAACTCACCAGTGCAGTCATGTCCCCATCTTTCCAAATGTAAAGACTATAATGTAGTAGTTGAAGTGATGGATTGAACTGAACAAGAAAATTGAAGGTTAAGTCTTGGGAAGATTTTAAAGTCCAAATGAGGTTGCATGACAACAGATAAAAGTAAATGATTTTTTTGTTTTCTTCAGGCTGTCATGCCAAATCTTACTCTGTGGAAAGCTAGACAGTGATGGTAAGAAATCAGAATTAAATAACAAAAAAATATATTCTTTCAGAGATATAATCTTCTGAGGAAATTACACTGGCAAACAGTATTTTTGCAGCACTTCAATTTCTTTAACAGGTGAAATTGTAATTCCTATTTTTTCTTGTTGTTGCAGGGAAACAGCATATATGAGATGCATTTCGCTTGACACTGGCCTTTCACTGGACAACGTAAGCATCCATCTGCCAACCTGTTCTTAAATCCCTGTATCACAGCTGAAACATACAGGTATAATCCCATAAATATTTCATAACTCTTTGCAAGGAAGAAATGTCAGGTTTGAAATAAAATGCATTCAAACAACAGCAGGAGATATTATGATATGGAAGAAGTATAGCCAGTTACAATATGAGAAAAAACATGTAAATAGTTTGGTGTTTCCCAGAAATGGGCTATCAGCAAAGCCTTTTTTTTTTTTTAAACTGCATGCATGCAGTTTATTTCCATTCCTAACCTTTTTCTGAACTCTCTGCTCATGACAGCAAGAGACTTATTACACTGCTGGAATGACAGTACCTACCTAAATTAGTTTAATCTTATTTCTCCAAGTGTTTCTGTGGGGCACACGGAGTGTTTGCTTTTATTCTACCATGCTGTAGGGGTGGATGGAAGGATGGACTGAAAGGTGCTTCTTCAGTAAAGACCACAAACAATAATATTTATTGCAAATAGCATCAAAACATCTTCCTCCCCTCTTTCCTGCTGCTGTCAAATGACCACTACTCTTCTGTCACTTCTTCCTGTTTGCTCTTGCCAGTTTTCTTTCCCTTGGCTCTATGTTGTGATTTCTGAGTTGGGAGGAGGCTAGCAGGCAGAAGGGTTTCCTCTTTTGATGCCAAGAACTTTTAAAGCACATCTACAAAAATAGATCTTTGCAATTGTATGCTAGCTCCACCAACACTGAGACAATGGGTATAAGCCAGTCCCAGGCTGTCTCTCAGGCACAGAAGCAAAAATAAATACAGGTATATGTCTTCTCACTGAAACTGGTGAATATCCTCTCAGCTCTGGCTATACGCAGACCTAGTATGCAGCTACGTAAACATACCATTCCTTAATCATCTTAGTAGAGATTTTCTTCATCTGTTTTACTTAGAGTTCTTTTTTTCTTGATTATGGACAGTCCAGATGTGACAAAATCAGTGCTTTGAACACTGGGTAGTACTTTTCAGTCTCTTCCAGAAACCCTTTGCTCTGGGATCAAAAGTGAGTTTTTTGTAGCTGTATTACATTGATGTCTCATGTGGGGTTTTTTGTGTGACGGATTTGTCCAGTTTGGCCTTTCTCTTCCTCAGTCATTTTCAGTAGATAAACTCTCAGGTTATAACATAAAATTGTATTACAGATATACAATCTTGTACTTTTAATGGCTGCATTTATTCCCAGTTTTAGAATTCCAGTCCTCAAGGTCACCCAGTTCTTTCTGGTCTTCCTGAGTTAATAATCCTCCTTGACTTTCTTATGAGTACATTTTATTAGCATGCACTTTTCAAGTCACAGTCATTTTTGAAAATATAATATGAAAAGAAAACAGAATGATCCTTGAGTAAGGTTACTTGAGTAACCTATCCTTTCATAGATCTTTCCCCTTTCAATGTTACTTGCTAGTCCTTCCCCTTTGACCAATTCCTAAAGTAGTTATTATTTTTGTGCTAATTCCCTTTTCTGCATCCTAAAGAAGTTTCTCTAATAACACCATATCAAATACCTTAATGAAATATTTTAGTGAACTCCAGGCAGATTATGTTTATATTTCCCATTCCTAGAAAATCATTCACTTTATCAAAGGAAAACATCAGTTTATTTCAGTGTAATCTATGTAAATCTATGCTGTATTTAAGCTCCTTTTCCATTTACAGAAATGTCTTTCGCTGTTTTTTACTTTTCTCTCATTCCAACCTCCTATTTCATATTTGCATAGCCTTGAGATCATGTTACTGTGTTTTGTCTCAGTCTTTCCCTTCCCTCTCCTTCCCCTCCCTCTTTACTCAAAAAAAATGCTGCATTCTCTACTTCAGTTGCGAAGTATCACCCTGCAGTTGATAGATTTATTAAAAATAACTGCTATCAGGCCTGCGCTTTCATTTGTTGGCCCTGATGCAGAGCTTATTAGGGCTCCCTGCCCTGTACCATGCAATGTAAGCTTCATTTCCATCTCTGTTGTTATTTCTGTTTCCTTGCCCCCGTTCTCATGAGCCTTCCTGCCTTTCTCCCAGGTTCAATATCATCACCTTTATCAGAAAATGAGGCAAAGTATTAATTCCGTTTGGGAGCCACCCGCATCTTTTATCTGTATTCCATTCTCCGTCCTTTTTCTCTTTGTTATTTATGTGGTTGAAGAATCTTTTGTTATTTTTTGTGATATTCTTTGGATACCATGACGATAAAAGTATAGAGATATAAAAGAGATTAGGTGGATTAGAGAGACAGACAGATTTCTTGGTGTCAGAAGTATGCTTAAGTTCGTTTATTCTCCCTGGTACTAGTAAAAATGATCAGACTCTCAGAGAGGAAAGAAAAGCCTTTTCTGCAGCCTTAATTTAGCACTGAATGTGAACACAGGATGTGATTAAATAAAGCTGTGCAAAATACAAAACCTTGGGCTCATGTGAATTGAACAGTCGGCTCACCACAAACATAACATGAGCTTGAGGATAATTACTCTTCTGCAGAGAAGCATCTGCTCATTTTGAAGCAGGTGGGGGTGATGCTGCGAATGATATTAAGCATTAGAAGCTGCTATCAGTTGCAGTTTCATAATGTAGCCTTCTACCTCAGGCAGCCTCCCTTTCTTTCATGCCAACATCTCTTTTCTTCCACAAAAGAGCTTGTCAAAGCATTTCGCATTTGAATTAATCTTTAATTAGTGTCCACATTCTTCCCTTTCTTCTCATCTGTTCCTAGGTTTACTTGAAATGTATGAATGCCCTTGAGTTATATTCCTTCATCCCAAATGGTTCTTGACACAACTGCTTTGCAAGTATTGATGTTTCTCAGTTATTAAAAAGGAATTGTAAAACACTTAAGTGTATTTGGGCTAACAATTTTTGAGAGGATTTTGAAATACTGTTACCAAAAGTCATTCATTCCAGTAATGAGAATATGCTAGCAAGGGAAAAACAGAGTCACTAATCATGGGCAGGGAATGCACAGCACAGGATAAAAACTGGGATCTGTGTTCTCAGGTGAGTTTATACACTGTTGTGCTGTTTAAGGTGAAGACAACACAGCAGCATTACTAAAGGAAAATGCTGAATGCCAAAATTATGACAAAGCAACTCTCGAGGTCTGCACTATTTTAATTTGTGTGTAATATATACAAAAAATGACCAGACATTGTAACATTATAAACCACTTTCAGGCACCATGTTTACTACACACAAGTACATTTCTGTTGTTCATTTATTATCATTTCAGGCTTCATTTCACAAAATGAGGTCATATAAGGAACTGACTGACCTTTTCTACCATAAGAGTTAGGACAAAATTTGACTAAACTACATGGGGTAATATGAGATACCCAGACATGATAACTCAGAATTAAGCTAGGTGCAGTTTATTTTCTTTCAGACAGCAAATAGCCAATGTGTAGTTTCAAGGACAGTAGGAAAAAGAAAGAGACATTCTAAGTCATATTTTTAAAATACTCCTGGGTTTTTTTCTTAAAAAAAAAATCCTGAAAATATTTTTTTCAGTTTTGTCTCTAGGCAAAGAAATTCTCTGAGTATATGGTTTTCTCTGGAGGAGAAGGATGGGAAACAGATTCTCCTGTTAATCAGCTGGGGTAGATTAGGGAAGTTGGCTGAGTTTTCATATGTAATTCCTGTTTGCTATCTTTGAATAATCTCACTGTTGGTGCTACCTCATCATCTTGGACATTTTGCACTTCAGATAACCTCCAAACATAAAGACCTCATGTGATATTGCAGGAACTGTAAAAGACAACTTGCAGAACACTGCTCTGTAAGTGGAAAACCGAAATGTTTCCAAACAAAAGTCTCCCTTGAAATCTTTTAGCTTGTCCTTGTAAGGAAGATAAGACAATTAAAGAGTGAGCAAAGTCGTACAAGTAGAAAGGATATATCCTAAATTAACAGTTATATAGCATATCTATAACAGTCACTATGAAGTCAAAAGTCTAGAATATGAGTGCAGATGGATGTATAGTATCTATCAAGTGAATAAATATATTATAACTATGATGGTCTTTCATTAGTTTCTGTATCATGATCAATATATAAGATGATCAATATATAAGAATTAAATTATTATGCACAAAGAATAAGAGCAATTAATTTCTATTTCAAGGAATTATTTAAATGTTTTTTAAGGATTCATTTTGACAACAAGAAGGCTCTTATTGCATGTCTTCATTTATGCTGAATGCTGTAGGTATGAATATACTGTAAATGCTTTAGTGTCCATATATTTTAGGTAATTTCAAAGCCAAGAAACTTTTATATATAACTGCAGAAGCATTTTCACCAATTAGTGGGCTGCACAATCTCTGTTCATTAAAAAGTGTTACAGTAGCTTTTCTGCAGTAGTTCAATAAAGTGTTTGAGTGTTTATTCGAAGAAGAAAAAGAAAAAAAATAGTACCTCTGTAGCAGTGACTCACTAAATAGCCCTGAAGGGCTACTGTAAGCAGTGAAATTTACCTAAGAAGTCAGTGACAGAATTAATCTGTAAAGTCATCCTTACAAAGTTATTTGAGGAAAGTTGATATACCAGGCATTTCAGCTCATTAATTTGCAGTGCCTTTGTCACAATGGACAATACACATTCCTCTTTAGTATGTTGGTAATTTTCCTCTGTTTTTCTTACAGTCTAGTGAAGTACTAAAAGACTCTAAAATCTGTCCACTTTAACTGTTGATCAGATAGTGAATTTATCTGACTGCTGAATTTCTAGAGGAATCTACTTTACAAAACACAAAATGAATTTTCTCTGAGATGTTATTTTTCAGTGTTGAGATCACATTCACACATGCCAAGACTGAATCAGTGGTTTTAAAGCTTACTTCACTTTTGGATGTATGAAATAAATATCCACCAGGGATTTCTTTATGAATTTGGTGTTCATCAGCTGGTATAAAGAGTGCTTCCCATTCTGGTCACCTTCTGTGGACCTCTTAATTGCATTGTCTGAGTCCCATACATTGAAAACCAGTGTCCTGGATCAGCATCCCATTTCCCTAGGCAGTGTGCAGAATAGACCAGAGAGGCGTTCTTGCCCCAGGGCATTCACAGTCTACTTCTTGCTGAAAAAAGTGAGTTTTTCAGCTTGTATGAGACTGAGCAGACTTGTTCTCACTCTCGGTCATTAAAATGCAAATTAGGCTTTGGTTCTGTAAGTCTTTATATGACGTGCAGCAGAATATAAACTTGTGAGCAAGGCCAATTCTGGGCACAAATATCACGTAGCAAATGCTATTCACATTTTATACTATGCTTTCTCTCGAGTGAGAGGATGTGCTAAACCAGAAACCCCCTAGTTGCCTGAGCTCTGACATCATTTGAATACACTTTATATGCTCATCCAATATCTTGCCAATAGCTCTATTCTTTAACATCAAGACTGCTAATTAGAAGTGCTGAGCAAAAAATCTCTAAAGAAAAATAGAGCTGCTGAGCCAGTATCATCACAAGGTCTTGATTTGCCACCAGTCCAAGATAACCAGAAATGCTCAGTCAGTGACCTGAAAAATGCTTGTGCTTGTACAGGTAGCCAGCCATCTGAAGATGAGCAAATAAACAAGTCTTCTGCCTTGAAGTTGACATGAGCTAATATGGACCTCATTAATACCTCTGAAAGACTGAGCAGTTTACCATAAAAGTTTGCCTTTCTCCTTAATTCTTCTTCATTTGGATAAATAACGGAGATGTACAGCTGCTAAACAGAATTAAAATAAAAGGCTAAAGAAGACAGCATGATTCTGTCACTCCTCTGTCATCCTGAAAAGGGCCAAACAGTTTTCTGCATATTTTCTGCTTCCACTAAATAATAAAAGATCCAAATCTAAATCAGTAACTATTTCTATTATTCAGCCCTAAGTCAGATGGACTCCAATAGTGCCACAGGAAAGTACTCTTACTTTCAGACCCTGTAGACTTTATATATGAAGTCACATAAGAAAACTTTCTAAGCGAGGCTCCACTTGAGTGAACAAGTTGATAGCTGAGACAGTGACACCCACAAGTCTTCTCCAGATGTTCTGGGACTGGGTGAGTGGGTCTGGATTCACAGAAGAGGAGAGGAGCAGCTCTCCTTTACAAGGCCCATGAGCAGTCTTACAACCTACAAAGCTGTCAGTCAGACAGAGCCAGACGAGGGCTCACACGTATTTTCTGTATTTCAGTTGTTCCCTGGGAAGAAGAAATAACTAAAGAACCAATGAATTTTCCCCATATTACTCTTGTAGATGTCAAGAATGTCATATGACATGTAGAGACTACAATGATATTTCAGATTACTTTTATCTCCTGCCTGGTCTCCAGTCTTTCAAGCTGCCCTGTGAGTGAAAGCTTTGGACGTGCTTATACATCTGGTCGCTGCTGTTTGTGTGTTCTTCAGTGGCTGCAGGAAAAACACACCTTACATGTCAGAGCTGAGCAGGTCCAGGGCCAGGTAGTTGAAACCCAGAGCCAGGTAGCTGAAACCAAGATGCCTGGACTAGTAGTATAGCAGGGCTAGTATGGCTTTTGGTACAAGGAATGAAATAGTGTTCCTGTTCCAACCTACTTTTACTATTTTCTTCCACCTACTGTCATATTTGCAGCTTCATGCCAGGCCACTTCAACTCTTTCCACAATCTTTTCACTTCATAACATGACACTGTCCTCAGAATTGGTAAGCATACCTCTGGAAGGGGCAAATAGATCATTAGCACATGGTACTGAAAGTTCAACATAGAAAAGGCAAAATTAGACATAATGGAAGCTATTCCTGGCTCACCTGCTCTTTGAAGATTATTGCTAACAATAGAGGAAAAGCTCAACAACTCTAACAAAGGAAAACAGAAACCGGAAAAGATCCATGATTAAGTATAAGACAAGGAAACTGTAAAGCTTGAGAAAAGTATGGAGGAGTCAGTCTGTTTTTAAGAGTGGCCTCTCACAGTAGAATTAATTTGTCTGGTTTCCAGTGCGAGCCAAAGCCCTGACATAAGTGGGCAGAACACAAAAATGATTTTTCTAACTTATTGTGCCTAGAGGAGCACTGAAATTCCCATAAGATATCCCAAGATTTGTGAGCATGGGTGTGCCATCAGAACAGTATTGAACCATTCACCAGTATAGGGTGAAGGACAAGGATGCTTCAAACAGCAAACTCAATGGGGTTTTCTGGGTATAGGGATCACATGAACAGGGGAGAGCAAGGACTTCCAAGTCCAAGCCTGAGAGGGGTGTGGGGAAGAGGAGCTGTCCTTTGTTCAGTCACACACCTTAACATGAGCTGACAGCAATCATGGGAAGACTGAAGCTGCTGGTAGCAATTTTTTGAACCATTCTACTTCCACAAGATTGAACAGTTTACTGTCTAGTTCAAGTAGACTGAAATATCTCCTGTCTCTGGGGACACATCTCATGCCTCTTCATGCTGTAGTAAACTACCTTCTGCTTTGGCTGAACCCAGAGCAGTAGGTCCATGGTTTAACTCAGAACAGAATAACTGCCTATAAATCAAAGGAAAGACATATGTGACATCCAACAAAAAGTCTACTAACTACAGAGAAGAGATCTCCTAAGAAGCTAGAATTAGAAATGTTTATCCACACCGGTATATGAGAGACCATTCCTGTGTTGCTCTCTGCAGCCAATTTGTGGATGGCTAAAAGGATTCTTTATAAATTATTAATACTAGACAATGCACTCAGTCTTTTGTATTACATTAAAAATTTACACAACTAGTATATTGTACAAGCAAAATCTTATCTCCCTTTCCTGCAAAGAGGCTATTGTCTACATGCTTGTTTGAAAGGTAGTATTATAAGACACACAAATCACCTTTTGTCCAATGTTTTTCAGTGTGTGAGCTTTGATATGGGCACTAAGGTCTTTCTTACAAACAGTGATAGCTAGTGATAAATATATCTTATTAGGAACAAATTTAATTAAAATTCTATTAAATCAGAGCCCTAATGCAGAAACATAGGCATAAACAAGACAATCCATTATACTACCACATACTCACACCCATAAAACACTCTTGACAAGTCCGTAATTTAGGACAATTTTCTGTCAACGATTTGTAAATCATTAACCTACTTGGTAGCTCATTTATTAACTTTAGCAAACCTGAAATGGTTTAAATATACTTTCAGCAAACTTTGTCAGGTACTGTATTCCTCCTTTGCAAGGATTTTTTTAAGATAATATTTTTTTTTTATTTAGCAGATTAATCTTTCTTTTTACTTTCTATTTTACCTTCTATCTTTTTACCTACCTACAGTTTTTTTATTGATTAACATTGTGGGTTTTTTATTTATTTAACTACCTTGCTATACTGTTTATAAAGAAAGATTATTATGTACTTTTTCATTGTTGTTGAATCTTAATTTACACATCAGGTCTTCAATATTTAACAGTCTTAGACAGATTCTGATCTCACTATAAGTGAAAAATTTAATTACATCTGCGTTCTACTTTAGTTATTATCTATTGTAAGTATTAGTTTGGGCCATACTTGTGGTCTTCCAACCCACACTGGGGAGCCAGCTGTAGAAGAGACTTATCTCACGTCAGTATGCGATTATCTGTGTAAAAAAATATAATTGCTTGACGTGGGAATAAAATACTCACAGTCTGACCCATATTCAGCATGCAGAGTTGCTGAAATCGATGAGGACAATTCAAGGCACACAGTAGCACTTAATAGGACTTATCCCCAGCAGCATGAATTGGCAGAGCTCCACTGACTTTAATGGAGCTATTGCCAGATTACATCAGCTGAAGGTCTGGACCGGTGAGTGAAAGAGCGACAGAAGTAAATGCTTTACATTAGATCATTGGCACCGGAGCTTTTCAAATGAATCTTGCTTAGTTCTTGTGACAGATCAAAGATTTCAGAGAGAGTATACACACAACCTTTTGTGTTCTGAACTGAAGAGAAGAACGGGAATTATCTGATATATGCTGTTCCTACATTTCCATAGAGAACAACAGTAATAAGGAACTGATAAAAATTAAACAGGCAATTATTTTTCTCCAATACCATGACTGCAATACAACAGATACAAGAAATTTAACTTCTGAATACTTGAAAACATGTAGAACAATTCTTGTAAAAGAAGCGCCCTTTACATAGGAGTGGGTTGGCTTTCATTTGCTGCATGGTGATCTTCTGAAATAATATTCTTGTGGTACCATACATTGTAAAAGATGACAAAAGACATCAGTATAGATGTAGCCTTGGAAATATTTACTTTTTTTCATGTTCTCCAGAACATTTCTGTAAAAATGTTTCTGGAAAAACTTATTACAGACTCTCCTATGCTGCATTCAGTCTGTTTGAAAGCTAATCACGGCCAGTTAATCACAGCAATGTATGCATACACCCTTGGCATGCCAGGAGAGAGTAGTTTTATGGAAAATGAAGGCTTTCTGCCAGTGGGAAAAAGAACTGTTTAGCCAAAGGCAACTGGAATCAACTCTTCCTGAAAGGTCTTTGAATCTTTAGGCAGAGCTAGACTTCCCCTTCTAAGACCATGTTGGGAAGACATATTACTAACAAACTGAGTGGGAGGAAGAGGTTTTCCTCTTTCAGACTGTCTGATTGAGACAAACCTTGGAAATTTAAGCCCATGGAGTCTCGGTACTAACCTAATATTCGTGGCCTACACCACCTGCCTACACACTCATTCTCTCTCCCCTCTTTTTCACTCTCCCCAACAGTTTAACCATGTTTTCCAAGGATAAACAAAATAACTAGTTTATGATTCACAAAAGAGTTAGTGATGAAAGCTAGAGGTTTTCTACAGCCATGGTGGAAAACCTGGTAGTCCACATAACAGTGGGTGACAGTTTTGCCCACAGTAACTATGTGGTCAAGTCTTCCAGAGCTCACGGCTATTTCAGAACATTTTTCTTTTCAGAAATCTGGGAATTAGACAGAAAGGATAGAATTTAATTTTATGTGGGATTTCTTTTCCTCTGAAAGGAAGTAATCTGATTACTGTGAACCACTTTCTTCATACCTTTAAGCTACTTCCAATCTGCTAATCCAAAATGTTTATACTCATTGACAAGACAATATAGAAGAAGAAATAATGACTTAAGACATAGCCACACTGCCAGTAGGATGATGAAAAGGGAGGAATTTATGAAATACCAAATACTTCAAGGACAGTTCCCTGGGCACGTGTGTGTGTTTTTGTGTGTGTATGTATGGTTTTTCGTGTGTGTCCATGTTTCCTGATGGGAAATATTAGCATTATGCAGTTGTTCATCTTGAATACATTCAAATATGCATTTAATTCCATCTCTACATATGCTTAAGGAACATGCAAACTGAAAAAATATTTGAACTAAGATTCCTGTTTAATGCTTTGTGAGGATAACCACAAACCTCCACCATATATCCTTACATGTCTGTTTCCATTCATTCATGTATTCAACAGAATCATTAAGATCTCAAGCACAAGAAAACATCATCTGATTAGGTTTTAATGTAATTTTGCACTATTAGTTCTCCATTTTCTTCTTCTTATAGCTCTGGTATCCCAGAGAATTGTTTTGTTGATTTCTTCTCTTAGGTAGTACACCATCAGTTCTTCAAGTCCAGATTAGTATCTTTAAAAAAAAAAAAAAAAAGTGTTTGTGAAGCACTCAACATGTTTTTGAGCACTAAATAAATAATAGCTTCCTGTCTGGCAATAATCCCATGAAACAGTATTTCTTGTTGCTATTAGCAAAAAATGGCAGCCTCCAGGGTTAACGTAGCTGTCTGCTTTCGGAAATTCTCAGAGTTTTGGATTTTTTTTTTTTTTTTTTTTGCCTTTTTAAAAAGAGGAAAAAAATACAGAGAAGAGATGTCAAGGGTTCTTGGAAATTCCATATTTACTCACATGATCTGATTAAATATTTTTTTCTTTATCTGTTTAAGTTAGCAATCAAAATCATTGCTATTTTCTTTCAAACTTAGCAAGATTTCTGACTGAATGCAGCCTTGTACTTTAAAATAAAGCAAAGTTCTGGAACTTGAAGCCTGCTATATGTGAACCTAAGTATGATAATAAATGCTAATATGTCATTAAAACTCACATCATGAGCAAACACCACAGCTATGACATTGAGCAAAACCATTCTATTTTATAGTGTCATTTTTTAATTTCTTAGCCAAGATAAAACTGATTTCCTACAGAAAAATACTTTACTGGACATAAAATGGATGACTTTTCAGTCAAGCAGGCTTACATCTCCACTTGAAGATTTCTTTTCAAAATGCTTATGTAATTTATTTCTTTTATTTAGCTTATACTTTTATCTTACTGTCATTTAGCATTAAAGATTCAACTGTCCTATTCAGCATGTACTGGATTTAAATTATGTAGTCATATGAAAATGCAAATATAAGTGCACTGTAAACTATCAATGCTTTTAATACATTTTATCATTTTATTCCAATAATAATATGTTAGAGAACATCAGTGTAATCACAGAACTTTCAATAGCCTCCTGACAACATTTTGGGTTCTACCCTCTAGTGGAAATTTAATGTTAATGAACAGATGACAACTTATCATCATTAATAGAACATTGCTTTGTGAAGCCATCAGCAGCTCAGTAATTTGTGTGATTGATATACCAATGCCAAAACTCTGTGCACTCTGGCACGAAGACCACTGCATTTACAGGGGAGCACCATTTTCTTGCCAAACTACAAAAACCGTACAATTTAAAGCTTTTTGTTCTTTTGCAAGTTGCATTTCCACAATACCGTGAAGAAGCATATGGACACGGATGGGGGCCAAATAATAAAATTTCCCAGAAAAACTCAAACATTCAAAACTTAACTTTACCCATATTGACTTTCTGAATTATTTATGTTAAAATAAAGCATACCATAAGCTATTCCACCAGCCTGTGACTCTTTAAAGTACTATTACCCAGTTCTGAGAAGTCAGAAGGAGTTTTCAGTGAGTTCATTGGTCTGGGTTCTGGTAGTTAGAAGGTATTTGTATTATCCTAAAAAATTCTTCCATGTTTTTTTTTTTTAACTTCTGAAACTATTTTCTTAGGTCTCATGTTTTTAACACATATCAGTGACCACATGGATGGAATCCAATAGACCCAGGTATTGTCGCCTATCTTCCTCAAGCCAGAAACTTCGGTTCCCTAAACAAGGAACAGAGAGGAGCCTGTTCGAGGGCACTGTCACAGCACTTGAGAGAGCAACTAAGCTTACTATAAAACTTCTGAATAACCTGTGGCAGCTGATCTGGACTGTCTAAGAAACACATGAACAACTGCTTACACATCTAAATTGTTCCTCAAAGAAGAATTCTAAAAATTCTTAAAAAGTCCTAAAAATGACTAAAGTTACATGGTGTGAGTACTCCCTGAAGCTTAAAATGCTATTCAGATCTGATCATTTAAAGCTTGGGTAAGGGCTCAGATCCCCAGAAAGTTCACTAGAATTTGAATCATCTTGCCTTAACTTATTCAATGCAACTTTACTATTCTCATTCTGAAAAATGTAGCCTTGTCCCTTTCATTTCCGTTGACAATATTGCTTTGCAGATCTTCGTCTTGGCTTATCATTCTGATTGTTTCACCTCTCTCTGTCTCTCAGATAAACCATTACTTATGTGTTTTCAGTTTCATAGCCTACTCTTACTCCATCATCTTTCATTCATCACTGAGAGATTAACTTTCCCCTCAGTCAGCCCAGACTCCCGTCTTCTTTCACCTCCTCGGCATATTTCTAACCCAACATCTTCATGCCTTTGCTCATGCGGTCCATCATACTTATATTTGAAAACAATTAAATTGACACCCTACAGAAAATATTATCCATCAAGCTGCTACATATTACACGTTGCTTTTCCTCCCTTTCTATTCTTCTGGTTTTACACCTAGGTTTAAAGCTCCCTGGAGCAGTTACCATCATTTCTGGTTGTATTAGGAGAGCAGCCAGCAGAGTCAGTCCCATGAGTGGAACTCTTTAGCATTCCTGAAATGCAAATACAGATTGTGATAACAAAAATAATTAAAATATAATAACAGTAATAATAATATTTACATCAAAACTCTGTTGCTTAAATCATAATTAAATTATATTTCTGTATATGCTAAAAAAAAATATGCTGCTTTACTCCATTTCATTACCTACACTCATTATGACTTTTCTTAATTATACAAAAAGAGTGAGCGCAATTTCAAGGACCAAATGTTACCAAAAATGTTATCCTTATAAGACAGAGGTCTGCTACTTTTAATATTTATGATCTAGCCAGTCATTCTGCTCAAATATGAGTAATCTTTTGATTAGCATCTGCTAGAAATTCTCTTTTGACTTTTGTCTGCCTACTTGAAGAGCCTGGTGAATTGGCTACTCAAGTCTCATCAAAGTAATTGGTGACAAAACTGACTAATCAGACACTGCAATGCAATCTAATTAAATTCATTCAAGAGCCAGGAGTTCACATCCTGAATAAGACTTTTATTGTTATAGGGCCCCATTTTTCATTGACTGAAAACACTTAGGACTGTTAGCTGAGCTCTTTTGTTTGCTTCTTTCTACTTAAAAAAATTAATAAAAAAATTCTGTTTCAGAAATGATAAATGAATCAGGTGAGAGATCATTGTTCAATACATTTTTAAACAAATGTGATGTGTTATTCAACTGTGATACAACACTTATTTAAGTTGGCATTATACATTACTAAAATCTACATTACATGACATTTGAAAACTGCTTATGGTATTGAATTTGGACAACACATAGAAAGAGTGCTTTGGAGAGTGTTTTTGTTTGTTTGTTTGTTTGTTTTTATTTGATTGGTTGGGGGTTTTTTTGCTGAGTTACTATTTCTTTCTGTGGGTTGAAACATTATTATATAAGATGAAGGTTTGACTGACTCACAAGCTAGGTTGTAAATCCTTAGTAAGAGATACACTTTGTGATCATCTAATTATTATTATCAATAGAAATTCTTGTATACCAATTTCTTAGGTGGCTGGTGGTAGTCATTATTGCCCAACTGTCAAATTGATGTCTCATCAGCAAAATTTGTTGCTTTCCTAATGTCCTGCTCAGTAAGTTTGAAAAAAAATATTGTGTATGTGTCAAATTGGTCTCATCAGCAAAATTTATTGCTTTCCTAATGTCATGCTCAGTAAGTTTGAAAAAAAATATTGATTTATGTCATTTGTTCACACGGCTTAGAGGAGTAAGTTATTATCAATATTATCAATATTATCAACTATTATCAATAGAAATTCTTGTATACCAATTTCTTAGGTGGCTGGCGGTAGGCATTATTACCCAAATTTCAAAATTATTTA
>NW_008794785.1:1454501-1466220 GCF_000699145.1 Aptenodytes forsteri
GGTTTAAGTTATTATCAATATTATCAATATTATCAACTATTATCAATAGAAATTCTTGTATACCAATTTCTTAGGTGGCTGGTGGTAGTCATTATTGCCCAACTGTCAAATTGATGTCTCATCAGCAAAATTTGTTGCTTTCCTAATGTCCTGCTCAGTAAGTTTGAAAAAAAATATTGTGTATGTCATTTGTTCACACTGCTTAAGAGGTTTAAGTATATCCTCAACCCCTCTATCAACTAGCTATGTTAAGATACACCATGGTGTGAACACAAGAATGAAGGCAGAAGATGGCACACAAGACACTACTACTTCCAGCCTAGGGAGATACAGTGGAGCGCATCTGCACTGTGCTGTAGTGCTGAGGAAGAAAGCTCTGCCTTTTAGGCCATAAATACTTTCAGGCAGCAACTGCCTTGTATGCTGTATTTAGCAAGTCCAATTTCAGCTGATGTTTTGAAAATCCCTGTCCTTTTAGGGTAATGCAACACTGAGATCCTTAAGCTAATACTGATCAGAGTCAAAGCCATGTGATGTCAAAGAGAGGCGCAGCTAGACAGAAACACTGACTTGTGTTAACTATGCTAACACAGGGCTGTAACCAGGCTACAAAGCCTAGCTTCTGAGCAACAACATTGGGCTGACTCGGCTACAGACTTTTTTGGTACTACAGCAGATATGTTCTTACCAGTTTGGGGAAATCCATACATTTCCTCCCTTCTTGTTCAAGTCAGACATACCTGTGTCTTCTGTTACTGCTTCTGGGATGCTGTACTCTAATGGATATTTCATGAAACTTTGCCTAACATATTACTATTTAGCTGAATATCTTCTGAAATAACATATTCCATTGACTACCATCAAAATGGGAGTTCTTGTGCTTGCATGACTTTGTGATATCAAAATGTATGATCCTTGGTAAAATGATGGATACATACAAGTCACAGTGAAGTATATGTGCTAACAGCTGGAAAAGCTGAACATCGTAACAAAATTTTTATGCTCCATGATGTCCAGTGCAGGTATTCCTTTTCTCTTCACTGAACTGCTGCCTAGGTCAAGCTCTCCACTCTCTACAATTCCTCTTCTCTATCTTTTTCAACTGTATTTCACTGGACACTAGGTGTCAAAGACCAAGTAAACGGCCTTTGAATTGCATTAAATTTAGCATCTTTATCAGATGGCATGATATAAAGTTGGCAAATGTAAACAAGGTACTTGACAGAATTCACTTCTTCACTTGAAAAAGATGATACACAATGACTGTAATTTCAAAGCTCTTCTTAAGTAGGTAAACCTTGGCATAAACTCAAAATACTGGAAGGAATAGCCCTTCATTTTTCACCAGACATTCATCAGCATTGCATTCAGCAAAAATGCTTCTGTGGTGGTTTTTTTACACTCAAAACCATTTCCATGCTGTTTCTGATGATCCTAATTATTCATAAGGGTACAGATCTCATCTTAATTGTATTGCAATATAAAGGAGATAATTTGATTTGAATGGAATAATTAATTCAACTAAACAGAAAATAATGAATCTTAGGGATCACTTGGCCTCCTGACCTCACATGTTCAAGGGTAAAGTTATGTTAAAAATGCTTAGCTGAGAGGAGTTTCTTCTTCAGGGGGACTTTCCTTTTGCATCCAAACCTTGAGAACAGTCTAAACAAAAGTCAATAAATACCATAAGGCATCTAATAGCAGTTTTTAGAAGTTTTTTGGTGTTATTTTGAACATGGTGAATGGGGTGTGTGTGTGAATGCTCTGCATGGTCTAACGTAAGACATAATTAAATGTGTATATATATACGTTTGTCAGTGTATAAAAACTGTGATTTCCCACTGGTTCTATTTAAGTACTGCTTTAATGCAGAATGTACCTTTTTTCTTAATATGCCATCAACTTTCCCATGACAGAGGGATGTGTTTCTCTTTTTCCAACAATTGCCAAGCTTTCATATATGATTTAAATGTATCGTGGAAAGATGAAGATAGACATATGAAAAAAACAGAAAACATTAGCTTCTACAGTGCTAATCAACATATATTGCGTAACTATAAAGTAGTTATAAATGCAGCAAGTTCGTATACAGATCTTTATTTGCCTAGCACACTCTAACAGTTCTTCAGTTAAAAGCCAGTTCTTAGATGGTGAGGTGAGACATTCCTCTTCTGTTTTAGCTGACTTTACTACTGCAGAGACTATGGCAGAAGTGACATAATCAAGTGAGTTGCTTCAAAGAACAACAACAACAAAAAAAAAAAAAAAGCTGCTATCTTTCATATATTTGTTCTAATTGCTAAGTGACTGGACGAAAAAAGTATAACAAATATCAAAGGGAAATCTGAAGTTAATAGTACGTAAATTTAAGACAAAATGTGAAAATAGTAAATTGCAACAATGTTGTAAAATGTGTGAAGGCAGAAAATGCAAGCTTAGAGAAAAATATCTCTGATAGCCAACATGTCTTTCTCTGGTCAGAAGTCAATGTTTACATAACTGATATTTCTGCAGTGCCTGATATTTCTGCAGTGGCATCGCCAAATGAATGAATCAGAATAGCTGAGATTCCTGCTTCTTATTACTACCTACAGCAAAAGTTCCTTACCTTTTAAAAGATAAGGAATCTTTTAGTTTTAATGGTTTTATTTATTGTTAAGATGGCACCTACACTATAAAAAATTTTGTTAAGGCACAATAATTTTTTGTTGCAGATGACTGAATTCTGATAAACTTAGGAGTAAGGAATTCTGTGAAACACTAGGAGTACAAGTTTCACAGTCACCCCACTATCAGATATGACAAATGCATCTTTAAACTAAATGGTAAAGAATATCAAAGCCAAAGAATCTGACAAAGCAACCATCTATTGTCTGCCAGCTTAAACAAAGTAGCAACAAAACTTAATCTTCAGCACAAAGAAGACGACGTTTGGAAACATCTATTCACATTTTATTGAGATGTTTTATTGTTTATGAGGTAGTAAAGTAGAACTCACTGTCATACTGAGATAATAGAAAATATTTCAAACATCTTGTCTAAATAGGCCTGGTATCAATTTTTCTATGCCATTCCTGTAATGTTAAAATGATACTTTATTGTATTGTTCTGCACATGAGGTCTAACTGAGATATTTTAGACTTGGAAAATGGTAAGACTATTTTGTCAAGTGATCAGGAAAAAAAGGTGGGCTTTTTTCCCAAATTGTGGGCATTTTCTAGTGTTTTAGTGAAATATTTTTTTTCCAATTGTTTGAAGATGTTAGAAGATAAGAAAGTCTCAAAAGAAACAAACAAACAAAAAAAGAAGTCTTAGGTTAAATAAGATCTAATGAAAGAAGACCCGTTGACGGTTGGACTCGATGATCTTAGAGGTCTTTTCCAACCTGAATGATTCTGTGATTCTATGATTCTAAGAATTGTTACCAAGTTCTAAGAACCACTTTTAGTTAATTGCAGTTGACTTACAGAAAAACAATTCTTTTATCATAACCAAATTTCAGGACATGATTTGAGGAAAAAATACTGAACAGTATCTCAAATTATTCACTCATTAACTAAATCCTGCTAACGTACCACTGATGTTATCAGTCAGTCAATTAGAGATGTCTGCTGTGGCAGGAGGTTGAGGGACAACATGTTCTCTCTTCTGTCACATTGTGGGAGAATAAGTTCTTCAAGATGGTGTTAATGTCTCAGGAGAGGAGAGACATGGTTCCTCTTTAGCCACTCATTAAGGACATCTTTGAAAACCTCCAGCTTAAGCGCTAAGGAAAATGGGAAATCATACTCATTTAACCATTTTTTCTGAGGTATTTAATAGAAGTGAAACATCTCTTCCCATGGATTCACATTACTTGATAGTGACTTATGGCATAATAATTATGAATATGACAAGAAATCACTAGGAAAATGAGAGATTCCTGAAAATTTAATGTATAGACCGCTCTGTAGAAAATAATCTTGTCACTGTTTAGAACCTACCCATGGTTTGCTGGTTTGGGGTTTTTTTTATTTGTTTTGTTTTGTTTTTTTAATCTGAGGGCTTTGAACAATGCTATATAATAGAATTAGTGCAGTCCACTTCTGCAGCTGAAGAGCGGTTTTCGTCCTTGTCATTTTACAAGCTAACGAACTATTTCTGATAGTCATGGAATGGAATTAGAACCAGTGCTATAACCAAAGTTACAAAACAGTCTTATTGATTTGATAGAGGAAAAAGTGGAAGGCAATTAAAGTATACAACAACTTGTCTTTCTTGGTAATGGCTCATTTAATGAAGCCAAACCAAGAATAACAGTCATGCCAGACTCATCCATCCCACTGATAATCCCCAGCAGTGCTCGATCCACAATTTTGGATTTAAGTTTCTGGGAAAAAAAATCACAGTAGTCAGTCTGTAATGCTTTATTGCAAGACATAAATGGTGCCTGCATAAGAAAGGCATCACTATGTGAATGCAAATGATTCTGTTTCTTTTGCCCTCAGTAGTCAGACAATTTTAGAAAAACTTTGAATTGCTTTAAAAAATAATCCCTGGATATTATTGACATATATATATATATAATACATATATATTAAATATATTTAAAATATATTGACAATGTCTTATGGCTGCCTGAAAAACTCATTCTGTCTCGTACTGTCTGTAATACAGATTGACATCTGCACAGGAATATATGAGGAAGCTGTTTATACATTTCATCAGCATTCTTTGAATCCACACTACTACTAGCTAACTGGAATCTAAAAATATACATTGTGCATTTCTGAAAACCATCCTGGTCTCATCCACTGGAAAAAAAAAAAAAAATGCTTATTTTTTACCATGAATAACCTGCCTTAAGGCACATGTTGCTGGCCCTGTGGCTCAGTTCTCCTTTTGCAGAATCTTAAGCGACGAGCTTGTACCACTTACAGTGTATGTCTATCATTCCTTCCTGTCAGGAGAGGGATAACTTCACCCAAACTAACAGACGCCAAGTACTTATACCATGTATGTGTGAACTAGTCCCAAAGAGAAATCAAAATGAATTGTGCACTGGCACACCTAGCCCTCTAGGGAAGCAATTCCACTTGAAAGTAGCTCCCTCAGTGCCTATTGTGCAAAGCCATTATTTGAAAAACTTTAGTTTTCTGGCTCTCAACCAGAGGGCTCTTTGAGGACACACACACATAAAAAAAAAAAGGAAAAGTCTTTTTCACAGTTTCCTTGAAATGTATTTTCATGCATTTTGAATATGACAGTAATCTGGGTTGTGTTTCTTCTTTTTCAGAAAATTCGGAAAGCTGCACAGGAAAAGGTCACTATTGAAAGAGAGGTAAACAGTCTATATATGGGAACAGGCCTACCTCTTCATGAGCAATGAATGTTTGAACCCTTCACATTCAACCTGCATATTTAGGACATAGGCCGCCTTCTCCTAGTCCTGTCCTGTGTTTGTATAAGCAGGTAAGCTTTCAGAGAAAGCTTTTGTAACTTTGTTTTCCATGCCTATAAAACTCAATAATCTTTGAAATTTAAACCCTTTTAACAAAAGTTCAGGAAACACTACTTCACAAGTGCTAAGAGTTCTTTTTTAGAGAACATTTCTACTTTCTGTTAAATACTAGCTGTAGAGACTACAATAGATAACAGAATAAGGGCTATGGGTATTGTTACATGTTTTCTAAAAAACTTAGGTCTCAAGCGTGTGCTAGGGGATTTCTGAGTGTTCCATAATATTCCCCAAATGAACAGAATCCCATCCGATTGAAAAGAGAGGGAAAAAAAGCTTTCAAAATATTTTTCTATTTTCCTGCTTTCTAAATGTGACAATTCTGAATTTATAGTACAGTTTGTATTAAAAAACTCAGTTTTTCTTAATTTTTTGCTTTAAGGGTCCCCAAAATAAGGGAACATGAAGATAAAGAATAAACAAATTTAATCATTAATTAAACAGTGTTCAGATTTCATTTACCCAGAGTTAATCCCTTGTTTTCCAATTACCTTCATGCAAGTTTTCCATCACTGTCACACAACAAAGCTTAACTCTTCAAAATGACTGTATATAAACTCACAGCAAAACCTCAGTGGAGCACACATGGGAAAAAAAAAATGCAGCAGGTCTAACCTTATTAAAGAACAGTAGAACATTACTATTCTTTCAGGCTGGAACAAAATATTTATCAGCAGCCTCAAATGTGATCTTATCTTTCAGTATTTACAAATTGTTTTCTCCATGACAGTGTAATTACAGTCACAGGTTTTTCTATTTCAGATCATGACACCATTCTTCTGAAGATGTTTTAGCACTGTTCTTTTACAGTCAGAATTGTAATGTTAAATTACAGGAAAGATTCCTTTTAACTCCTCACAAGCCTTTTCTGAGATTTAATTATCTCAAATACTCTGTATGCCAGAAAACACTTTTCTAGTCTGAGACCTGGGAATGATAAAAATAAGAAACGAGAGCTGGATGTTGTATTTGATTTCTGCAGGCGCTGAATGTGCTCCACATATACTGGAAGGCTCTAGCAGTCTGTGAACAATATATTTCGTGAGATCTACTGCAGCCACACTGTCATTAAATAGATGAATAAAGGTATTGAAAAAATGTTAAGAATAGAAAAGAATAAGTGTACCTGGAGGTGATTGTTGACTGTTCCAGCAAGTGAAACACTCTGAGATTTAAAAAAAAAAATTCTCATCACATCAAGAAGAAGCAAAGAACTTCTGAAGATTTTTAAAGAAAAAGAAGCCACAGAAAAATAATTTAAAAGGTGCCACAGTGCAGGGGCACTTACAGGACTACATAAGACAGGGTAGAAGTACCTTCTTGGGGTCATCACATATTTGACCTCTTGGAGGTACACAGCTTGAACAGATGCATATTACTTTAACAGTAATGCACTCTAACAGAAATATTCATGTTTAAGGACTTCTCACTTTTTGACTGAAAATTATAGAAAAGTTCATAATCAGCTGCAGATGGATCACCTGCTTGATCCCCATGACAGATTGTATAGTCTGTTTTCAAATGCTGTTTCCTTTGTTCTTTTGTACATTTCAATGATGAATTTCCTCACTTTCTTTGGAAAACTAATCTACAAGATACTAAATCTCAGCCTTGTTAGATATAGCTGATCACTGTACAAGATATAGAGGTATTACTTTTATAACATGTATATATTTACATTGTTTCCTGTGGTCTGGAAAATGAATCATAAATGTACTTCATATATCAGCAAAGTATTATTGTGGGCTTTATGTATAAATATACATTTATTCTTTTTTTTTTTTTATACACATATACATGTATGCACACACACAGAGACAGTGTTTTGCTTACTAGTTTGAAGCAGTCGGTTTAGTTTAGTTTAGTTTTAGCTGCTTCAGTTTAACTTGGTAAAGTTTTTCATTAAAATAATTAAAGATGTGCTTCGTCTGTAATGATATTTCAAAAAACTTTAATCATGAAGAATTATCACCATTTTCCAAATATTGGTTGTTCTATTTTATTAAGCAATCCTTCAGATTATGTCCAAGGCCAAATCCACAAGCTTTCCAGATACTTTTCTTGGTTTTAAGAGCAAATCTTTATGCTTAATCTTTTGGCAGGGGTAGGCTTTTACAAAACAGAGTGAAGGAAAGGCATGTAGAAGAAAGAAAGAAAGAATGAAAATAGTGGGAATGGCATCAACAAAAGATAAAAATATAAGCAGTTCCTGCAAGGTAATAAATGAGATTTAAATAATATAGAGAATAGAGAAGTTAAATATTTTCTAAAAATTTTGTCCTCAGAAGAGTACTCACGCTCTGAGAAATATTTTTCATAAAGTTGAGTGTCCACCAAAAGGGCTAAAGTGCTTTGTCCTATACCCTGCCGAGATTCATATCTGTACAAAGATGATTGAGAAGTACTTTTAGAAAATTGTATTTGCAAATCACATTAACTATGTTTTAATGGAGGCAATCTAGATCTGCTGCAGAGGTGGGGAGAATCACAAAGGCATGTCTTCATTTTCTGCCCAAACCCATATTCTATCACTTGTAAAAATCTTCCCAATTACAAAGGAAGCTGCAGACTGCATATTCATGGCATCGATATAGTAAATTAGAAATAGGATAACATTGTGTTTTCTTTTTCCTTGAGGTTTTACTTGAATGGCTTGATGATATGTTAGTGGTAAAGCAGTAGGTGAGAAGTAATGGGGTCTTCTAGCCAACATCAAACATAGCAACAAGATCTTATATCTTATTACTAACCTTGGAATACTGTGTGAAATCTTTCTTCATTTACTTTATAGTCTTAGAACATTACATAAGCCTTTTCTAAAGATGAAAGCTGACTTCCTTCCTGCAGGAGTTTTTGTAGCCAAAAAATTTATGTGTTGCAGGCAAAAAAAGAATAGAACCCTTTCTTTAAACATGCTTTTTTTTTTTCCTAGAAAAGGAAAAGAAAAGCTTTTATTTGAAACAGATATATGTCTTGCTATCAATGTACATTACTTCTATAATTGTATTTCAACCTCTGTATTTTACTGTTTAGTGGAACTACTGAGGAAATATCAACACCAAAAAAAAAAAAAGAAGAAAGGAAAAAACAAAAAGGAAAAAGGGGACATGATGAAAGAGAAAAGGGAAAGGAAATTATTTGTTATTGAGGCTGGAATGAAATATTGAACAATTTTTTTTTTTTGGCATTGAAAGAAGTATTTGTGGGCCTACAAGAAGCTGTGCTTTTGTAGCTTGCAGGCTAGAACACAAAGCTAATAGCAGGAGTTCTGGGTGCCAATCTCTGCTTCTTGGACTGTTCATGCATTGAGGTGATTGAGAAAGCAAATAAATTCAAGATGGGGGATATCCAGTGAGAATTAGTCTCATTCCTCTCTATTTGTTTTCTATCTGGGTCTATTAGTCTCAGATTCTTGGCTGCAAAGTGACCCCAGGTCAGTCTGAAGGATACAAGGTACCCACTCTCCTCCTGGACCCTCACCCAGATTATTCTGTAGGTGGGTGTCTTGGAAAGACTCTTAGAAGGTAGAAAAGAAGTATTTGGATGTTCTGAGGGTGAATGAGGCTTGGGTTCTCATATCTTCTGTGTCTTCAGCTACTCCAATTAAGAAGATTGTTATATTCTAGGAAGAACAGCAGTCTGCCCACCAAGTCAGTACCATGCCTTTCTTCAGGAGGAGATTTCAGGGTGAATAAAAACACTTCCCTCACTCTGTCTACTCTGCTTTTCTTTGGGAAAGACTGAGAGAGGCATCTTTTCACCAGTTTTGGTTTTCAGACTCAGCTAAAGAGACACACTGTGCACACAACCTAGGATGCCTTGGTGTTTACCGCAAGTTCAAGATTCTGGTGGGGATCAAGAGTGGGAGCTCAAGCCTGGGAAAAGTAGACGGTTTCATTTCTCTGAGTTTTGACATTTCACCTAGACTCCTTAATAGGTCATGGTGAGAAAGAGACCTTCCAAAGTGCAGTTTATCTTATTCTCATATAAACCAGCAAAATAGTTTTGATAAAAATATTATTTAAGAATGCTCATTTCTTACTACAGATAGCAAAGGGAGCCTAAAGTGACTAGCTAAGATTTAGACGGATGGATCCTGTAGACCCTAACATTTTCCTGTTGCTGTGGCTGGCTTTTAAGATATGTCAAATTTTACTTGAGCTACACCATACTTTTTAAGCCTTTTGTGAACTGCTGGCTTTGTGTTCTAGTTCTACAGCGTTTGTCAGTATTATTAAAGCTGGTCAGAGCCTACTGAAAGCCCATTTCCTTTTTTTTTTCTTTTTTTTTTCCTATTATGATTCATATCAAAACTGTATTTTCAGTGGGAAAACGTATTTTAGTATATTTTATATAGTAATAGAGTATAATTAAACCCTTCAGGAAACATTTAGAAGCTAAATAAAATAAACCTTTTATAAGATAAATCCTGGACAACTAATTCCTTGGGCTATATCATTCGCACAAAACCTTCTGTTCCAAATTAAACTATCCTTCATCAGTATTAATTAGGTAGTAACTGCACTCAAGAATACACTAGAAGATCAAAAGGGCTATTGGTCTTTCTGACAGTACTGAGAGATTAAAGCTGTTGGTGGTCTAAAGCAGGAAGCTTCGTTTAAGCAGTTGAGTGCTTTCTTTAGTCTGTCCATTTGTGATATTTCTATGCTCCTTCTTCTCTCATTACCAAGGTATCAGACTGCTTCAAATCCTCCATACGTTTATGCAGTCAGCATGGTTGTGAGGTAGGAAACTCAGAGGAGCAATTAAAGGAGGCTTAGAGTGCTGTGTTAAAGGTATGTAGGCAGCTAAAGATGAAGGTAAGTGCCTAGTGGGATTTTGAAAACCACTTATGGTTTAGAATTACAGAAGGACTTTGTGTCTGAGAGACTAGATGTCTAGCTGTTATTTTAGGTACTGCTAGCCAAAAGCAACTTGAAAGCACTCTTTTTTTTTTCAAGTTTTTTAAAGTGGATACTATTTCTTTTCTTCTCTTTCTCTGCTCTCCTCCTCTTTTGCCTCACTTTGCCTTTCCTTGCCTTGCCTTCCCTTCCAGAAGTAGTCTCATTGCTCCTCTCCCTGTTTCCTACTCTAGCCATTGCTTCATATAGAAAAGCCCAACCACTTGCTCCTCAGCAGCAACAGTTCAATAATTTGACTTTCCAGTGCTCTTCCCTGGGTTAAATAAACATGAGGGCTATAGCTGTGGTGCTGACTCTATACCTTACGCAAGTTGCTTACCCTGCATAAACCTGAGCTAGACCCAATACTGGGTGGCTGAGAACAATGTCATTCTTAAACCTCCTGAGGTTTCACATGTTAAGTATTTGGTGTGAGGCATCAGTAGGATTCCTCAAATTGTCTGAGCTTTGGTTAGTTCATTCAACTTTTTAGTTATATTTTCCATTTATGGTTGTATATTTGCTTCAGGGAAATGCTGTTGTGCATAATCTCACAGCTAAAAATAAAAGGTAAAAATAATGCAAATATTTAAACAATGTCAAGGCATGAGAATGTATCTTGTGGATTATTTAACCTGTTTCATTGTAATATTTCTATCACCTGGTTTTCCCTGTTCTATCCATTTTTCTTCTTTCCCTGCTTAGTTGAAATTAAAATATCTTTTTTTTTATCCTTGTCTTGCTGCTTGGAAGTAGATGGTGTTTGATAATGACTTAATTTAGGTGATAACCAAATCGGTAATGCCATTGTGAATTCTCTGATCAGCTCATGGTGCTTGTGAATCACATAAGTGATCACAGTCATGAAATTAGTTTTAATTTAAGAAAATTAAAGACAGGTTCTGAACGTTTAAATGCAGTCTTAAATCCCATGGGTAAGGTGCTGATTAACCAGTATGTCTGGCTGACAATTCTCTAAGAAAAACCTATACAAAACTAATATTACAAGTATTATACTATAAAAGTTAATAATTATTTCTGGAATCAAAAGTAATGGAAATAAAATGAAAAGTATTCACTTCTTTATGCAGGATTACTTGGATATATACACATCCCATAAAAGGTTTTCACACTGAGAGAAAATTTATTGCTAATTATGGATTATACATACAAAAAATGGTCTTACAGAAACTCTAATACAGGTGCAAAATCAAATGTGCAACACTTTTTTTAATAATGTAGGTATATTGGTACTCATTAGACAATTCCATTCCATGATAACTCTTAACTTTTTGCAGTTGGGTAATAATAATAATAA
>NW_008794785.1:1466496-1478660 GCF_000699145.1 Aptenodytes forsteri
TTATGTGAGAGAAGTTATCTTTAAGACTTTTCTTTTTTTTTTTACATATGAAATTGTTTTTTCTCACACCCTTCCTCTCAAAAAAATCTTAAAAAGAAACAGGTTTCAAAAGTAGTCAGAAGGGGAAAAACAATTCTGTCTCTCTGGGAATAATTTCTCTTCTTGCCATTGAGAAACATACAAGTATGATTTTGGAAAAGTAAAGGTTTAATTGTACCAAAAATGTCTTCAGTTAGGAAAAGGGGCGGTAAAGTTTATTATTAGTAATTTTACATCATGTCATATCACCATTGTGTTACATTGGTATTTGTTATGGTAAAAGAGAAGTCTTATCCCATTGCTGACTTTCAAATCATATTAAAGAATACCAGCTAACTCAACATGGTGCAAGACTAATAAGACATGATAGAAAGTTACTGTTATGATAGGACTTTCATATCACATTAGCCCAAGAATGCCACTACTTCGTGTTCTGTTCACTCTCAACACTGCCACTCAGTATTCATTTTCACTACATTTTTCTATTAGATGGGGAAATAAACCTGCAAAACTAGGAATAATTTGGCTGGCAAGCAAGCACTCCCTTAGGCTATCATGGTCTGTATACCCACAAACACAAGAATTTAAGATAAAGGAACTTGATCATTGCAAAGTCCAGCCTCTATCAACCTGTCCTTTAATATTTTATACTCAAAACAATGCTTTGGAACCAAAGTTCCCTTTTCTCAGCAAGGGCAAAGCTGGTATCTCAGAACCAATTTTTCACAAGTCTGATGTGACATAGGAGGTGAAGAGGAAACATGCCAGAGAAGAATCTATGTCCTTCATATTCTGCTCCACCTTCTAAGGCATGTGTATTAAGCCAGAATGTACCAATTCAAATGCATCCTTAAATATCAGCACATAAGTATTATTAGGGTATGATGGCTCCCATGGTGATGTGATAATCATCTTTTAAGTAACAATTCTGTGGTAAGACCCATTCAGAGCTTAAAGGAGACATGGGTTCCATAGTCTGTTATGATCAACATGTTCTTATGGGCAAAAAACAAACACATCTTACAGACATTACTGTTAGTATAACTGAAATCCTAATAGTCTAATCAAAGTATCATTAATTCAGATGTAATTATGTGGTCTGAACAGTCTAATCAAAGAATCATTATTAATTCAGATGTAATTATGTGGTCTGAACAGTAATGGAGTCTGACAACACATCATAAAACAAAGCTTCATGGAGGCAGAAGCAAAGATGAGCAACAACGCACCCGTATGGCGACTCACCCGATCACTGAGAGCAAACATGGCATCGTAAGCAATGCCATAGCTCCGGTGGACAGCCAGGGACACTTGGTGTCCAGGGCATCTGTCAGCAACAACCAGCCATGCAAATGCCTTTTGAATGTGGGTAAAAGTCATGGCACCCCTTGGCTTCAGCAACGGCAGTGTGATTTGAGATGATCATACCTTACATGAATATGGGCGGCATCCTGCCCATGCTGCCAATGTTGGTAAGGGGGCAGGGTGTTGGCAGTCTGTCTATGCTGCCAATATTGGTCAAAGGGCAGGGTATCAGGAGGCAGGGTGTCAAATTATTAAAAGAGAAACAAAGCAAAAAAACCCAAAAAACCTACTACAGAAAAAAATAAGGCAGTCAGTGTTGGTTATAACACAATCAGAGAAGAATTTCTAGTGTGAAATTTGCTTAATATTCAAGTAGCAATACCTTCTGCCCGTCCTGACCAGTTCACTTGAAAGCAGAATGGACATTCTCCAAGAAATATGCTTGCAGCAAAAAAAAAGTCAGCTAAACAGCATAATTATTCCTGGGAACTGGACTTTACATGGGTCAGGGCAAGCGGGTCATGCAGCCTGCAGAAGAGAACAGGAGGGTGGTTAAGACAGTATGTCTCACTGAAGTTTGTGCCTCTGTAGCCCAGTGATACATTGCCATTGCTACTACCAGGACACGAGTGAGTCTGCAAGGCCTCAGGACTGAAGCTTCTCAGGCTTACTTTGTGTAAACTTTTCTTTATCTGCCTGGAACTTTGCTTTCTGTTGGTTTTTGGTTGGTTGGTTGTTTTTCTTATTGACTAGGTTGCTATAAGGGCCACGGGTTTTTTTAGTTTTTACCTTTTTTCTCCCCATCTTTTTTATGGTACAACCATAGTTTTTACACATACAGCAGTCAAGTAGCTATTCTATGTAAATTAGGTATTTATGACTGCAAGATAATGACTCAGTGTACAGAAATACAGGCCTATTTGACAGCAGAGACCTTGAGAAGTCAGGACACAAGTCTGTGGTGTACAGAAGTACAGCAATGAGAAGGTAAGGAACAAAGCACAGGATGAAACTAAAGACTCCAAGTTTATCAACAGCTCACCAACAGTCAGTTATAGAAATGCAGACCAGAAGCTGCACAAAACAGTTTTAAGAGTCAAAAAAAAAACCAAAGAACATATCTAACATATGTAAAACATATCATGTCTAGTAAATTTAAATGTAGCATGGAATTGCAAATCAATGAAGGAAGAACAAGGTTTAAAAGCACTTTAGAAAACATATACAAATAGACCCTGATGAATTCCCCCCAAAAAGGAGGAAGGAGAAGAGGAAGAAGAAACCAGTGAAGAACCTAGAAAACACCACCTGCTTTAACCATCCCTATGCTTGCCGGGGAAGACTGTCACTCTCAGCCTCAGGATTGAAAGGGACATCAGACGGGTGAGCATAACACCAGAAAAAGGGGTAGATACTAAGGATGTGTGTATAACAATCTTAACTGCATTACTATTATTATTATTATTATTGATTTTTTTCTTTAATAGTATACTCTTCTTTAGGTTATTTATTTATTTATTTATTTATTCTAATAATCAAATCCAGACTAATAATCATTCTTTGACTAGACTCCTGAGATTTCAAT
The DNA here is from genome assembly GCF_000699145.1 of Aptenodytes forsteri. Lineage (NCBI taxonomy): Eukaryota > Metazoa > Chordata > Aves > Sphenisciformes > Spheniscidae > Aptenodytes > Aptenodytes forsteri. The sequence goes on from NW_008794785.1 coordinate 1,469,426, forward strand.
TATACTAATAATAAATTCTTGGCTTTACATTTAAGGTGTGTCCCTTTTGTCCTTATGAATATTTTAAGTGTATCAGGCTAAGTATTCAGCCTAAGCCATACAGCTTGTGAAGAGTCATGTCACGGGTAAAAGATGTAGAAGTTGAGTCTTCCACCCTACTGTCTTCCCAACACATCTATGTGCTGACAGACTTGATCTATTCTGAGTAGGAAACCCTCAGCTATTGGGTCATACAGAGTGCTTTTTTTTCCTTTGGCATTTTAACTGGGGCAGATTCATGATACCATATTTATTCTGTGGAACCAAGATATCATGAAAAGTAAATGAACAGCGTCTCAAAGACTTCATAACAAGACAGTCTGGATATGGCTGGGGGTTCTTGTTTTTCTGTGAATTTTTTTTAATGCTGATAATTTTTTTTTAAATAAATGAATTCAATATTGTAATTATTACTAAGTATGTATAATGTGTACTTTTCTTTGTTCCTTCTTGGAGTCTTCCTTTGTTCCTTCCTTCTTCAATAGAAGAAATTAATCAGCCGTACGAAAACATTAAATTGAGCATTATCAGTTTGCGATTCTAAGGCTGTAAGCATTTACAGCACGGTCTCCTATGTCTACTAGGTATTTATCTTGTACTTAAAATGTTTTGCATCTTCAAATGTGCAGTTATGTTATTAAAAACTATTCTTGTCATCTTGTGCCTATGTAATCCAGAGCCTTATTGGAAAATCACAGAGCAAAATGAACGCGTTTCCTACTGATTTCCTTGGGAATCAGTAAATGCCATATGCATTTCTGAATGATGACAAGAGATGACACAGCTGAATGTATTAAATAAATGTTTTGATAAAATGTGAGAGATAATGCCTTTACGTATATTAACTGTGCAATGCTGTAGCTTTTTGATTTAGGGTGCTTGCCACTTCATACTCTTGCCATTACAATGTTAAGAAATGTAAGTCAATTTTCCATAGTTAAAGGCTCATAAAACCATGCAACTTATTGTTTGATTTCTTGCCATGTTCCTTCCCGAGTGATCATCTCATTAAGATTATTGCTGCAGTTTATAATCATAAAGTCATTCTTAATTCTAAATTTTCCTTTAAAGCTGCCACTGAGAAACTGTCACTGCATGATCTTTGAAATATTTCTCATCTATCAAATTGATTATTGCTGCAGGATAATGAAACTGAGATACATAGTTTTGCTATTTCCTTGTTGGATTTAAGTTTTTTCTTCTGCTTATTTTGATTTTGGCAGCTGTTTATTTCATGGCTTTAAATCTCATTCATCATGCATTTGCTGCTTACTGGGGTGTGAACCAGTTCTGGGACCACCTATCACAATTTGGCTGTGTTAAGTGGATGATGAAGAATAAATAGATTGAAAGAAATGTCATTTGACTTCAGACTGTATCTGTTGGCACTTTTTTGCTACTATTTATGTAATTGCTGTAGAAAGGAAGGAAGAAAAAGTAACCGACAATAAAAAAGACAAATAAAAAGAAATTTTATTTCTTGCTGATTCTTCACAAGTGCCTAACGTTGGCACCAACCCTGCTGAATTGCTTGAGTTTTCCTGTAATTTAAACATATTCATTAATAGTTGCTTATGTCTTTACAAAAATACTCGTTGTCTTTTACATATAAAGAAGATTCAGGATCTGCCTCTAAATTAAAAGGGTTACTTGCTGAAGCTTTAACTGTAAAAACCTGTTTTGTACAGTTCTAAATTGCATCTACACCTTGTCTGTTGCTGATAAATTTCTTGAAATAGCTGCTTGTCTGCATGTAAGCAGTCAGGCATGTTTTTCCAGTATAGAAAGTGCTTACAGGATTTTGTTTTATTACTCACTAATGCTCAGACAAATATCAGAGTCTTCCTCATTGATCAAACCCAATGACTTCTGCTACTGAGCTGTATATCTACAAAATTAAATGCAAAAGTTTGTCTCCCTTCTACAGTGTTAGACTGAAGCTGTCAGACATTTATAGCAGTCACCCAAGCACCCAGATCTCTTACTTGAAGAGATCTAGATGGCAACAAGCTCATTAGCTCTCAGGGATATTATCTTCCCTATTAAGTGAAAGAAGAGTACTTACAGTTAAGACAATTTGACCTTGATCATATGATCAAAGAAAAATGTGGGTTGGAGGAGACGTCTGGAGGTCATCTAGTCCAAGGTCCTGTTCAAAACAGGACTTAACTTCAAAGTTCAATCAGTTCAGTTCAGTTCTGAAAAGCTCCAAGTGTTTAACATCTTCTCTGGGCAACCTGTTCCAGTGTTTAACCACCCTCCCCTCGAAGAGTGGTTCTCTTCTCTATATCCAATATGAATTTCCTTTTTTGCAAGTTGGATCTCACCTCTCGCTCTTTCTGTGAGAAAGGGCATTTCTCAGAAGTCTCTTCTATATAAAACCCTTGGGTGTGGTGGGAATCTTCTCTGGCAACCTGTTCCAGTGTTTAACCACCCTCACTGGGAAGAGTGGTTCTCTTCTCTATATCCAATATGAATTTCCTTTTTTGCAAGTTGGATCTCACCTCTCGCTCTTTCTGTGAGAAAGGGCATTTCTCAGAAGTCTCTTCTATATAAAACCCTTGGGTGTGGTGGGAAACTGCAGTTAGACTCCCCTGGGGCTTTCTCTTCTTCAGCCTAAACAAATCCTACTTCCTCAGCCTATGTATGTCATATGTTTCAGCCCTCCAACCAACTTAGCAGCCTTCTGCCAGACTATGTCCATTCTGTCAAAATCTCTTTTGTACTGTGGACTCAAAACCAGAGGAGCCCAGTGTTCCCAGTGCAGCCTTACCAGTGCTGAGAAGGGAGGATAATAATTTTCCTCAATATTCTGGCTTCACCCTTGCAGCCCAATATACAGACTGGTATGCAGCCAGCCCTCATCACTGTTGGATCATTTTCAACATGCTGTCCCCTGGGAACCTCAGGTCCTTTTCTACAGAGCTGCTTTCTTATCTAGGCAGTCCCTAGCTTATACTGAAGCATGGTTTCCGATGTCTCAGGTGCAGAACTTTGAATTTGTCTTTGCTGAGCTTCATGAGGGTTTTGTAGGCTCATTTGGGCAGTCCATCGAAGTATCTCTGAATGGCAGTCCTGTCCTCAGCATATCCACATACGTTTTTTCTCCAGCTTGCAGAGGGTGCATTCTGGTCCATCACCCTGATCATTGATGATGCCTTTAAACAGCATCAGTCCTTTATTGTCACTTGAGGAACTCTTCTTGTAACAAGTGGCTGGCTGGACTTTTCACTGTTGACCCCTACCTTTTCAGCCTGATGATCTGGTCAGTTTTCCACTCAACCAGTCCACATGTCTCTAAATTCACAATAAAGATATTATGGGTAGATCACGTCAAAAGCTCAGCTAAAGGCAAAGTAAAAAAAAATCCACTGCTCTCCTCTCACCCACACAGCCAGTTACTTCAACTGTTAAGGAGTAGCCAGAGTAGGGCTGCCTAACAGAGGAGGATGAGGTGGGAGCCACAGACACCCACCGTGCTGGCAAGGCAGTGTCACCACTGACAGAGCACCCTCCCACAGTATGCCAGTGGGGACAGGACAGGGACAGGACCCTGTCATTACCCAGCAATTATCAAACCAGGCAAAGTGAGGAGTCAGGTCCAGAGCTCAGAGATCACCTGGCAAGGCTGCACTGACAAGGGAGGTCTGAGATCCAGCTAAGGAGTCAAGTAAGCAGGTCAGGGTAAGGATCAGTGAGGTAGCTGGTGGGAAAATGTATACCTGCAATGTAGCTCAGGGAAGGAACAAAGGAGGGGACCTAAGCTTTAAGTACAGCTCCAAAGTTAAGTAGAAGGCATCACCTCATGGGCTATCTCCCAGCTCTTTCTGCCCCAGCTCTTTCCGCCCCAGCTCTTTCCAAGCTGTGTGATCCCATGACTCTCAGCTGGGCTGTCACAGAGCTGTCCTGAGCATGGGCAGCCAGATCCCAAGGGGGATGGACAGGCAAAGCCTATTGGTGCACTTAGGGCTTTATGTACAGGATCGTAAGTTTCTTGAAAAAGCTGGGGTCTTCTGAAAGCTGAGGATTCTGGTCTGCTAGTTGTTTTCCTCACTCTTCACAGGATCTTAATATCCTGTCCATCATCTGCTTTGGACCCAGCTGCCATTGACTATCACATTCTCAACCAGTTCTCCTTTCTTTCTGGGTACCAGGTCAGGAAGAGCTCGTCCTTTAATCTGTTCATGAAAAATCTGCATCAAAACAGAACAACATTTCAGAAATCTTCTGGATTGTTTGTGCCATTCTATCTTGCCCTCCCAGCAGATGTCATGGTTGCTAAAGTCCTCTATGAGATCCAAGGACTGTAATTGTAAGGTTCTTTCCAGTTGCTTTAAAAAGGCTTTGTTTACTTCCTCTTCTTGATTGGGCTGTCTATAGCAGATGCCCACCATGCATGACACAGACACCCTCCCTGTGTTATTGGTTTCTTAGCTGATCCTGACAAATAAACTCTCCAAAGGACTGTTGCCCATTCCATAGCAGATCTCCATGAATTTTAGCTTCATGTTTGTGTTTAGTGCATTCCTACTCCTCATCTTCCTTGCCATTCTTTCCTTAAGAATCTGTAACCCTCTGTTGCAGCCCTCCAGTCATGCAAGCTACCCCATCACATCTCTAATTCCAATGATGCATGGCTCTGAGACTTCATGTAGACTTACAGTCTCCTGCTCCCATTCCTCTCATTTATTTCCTAGGTTCTACGTGCTTTTGTATCAGTAGTTTACCTAGGTCCCCAGGTATCCATCCTTCTTACAGGGAGTATGAGAATCTTATCCATTCCCCTGATGCATGCACACTTCTGTGCCAACCTCCTTGTCCAAAAAGTTCTACACTCCCTCTATAGATAGGCAAAAACTGGATTGTTTTCCTTTTTACTGTACTCTGTGTGTGTTGTGTGTTATGTGCATGAAAGTGGGTGAATGAGTAAGTGAATAAAAATGGGATGTTCTCACATAAAAGAATAAAATAGTTTTCACCTAAATTTTACTTCAAATAATAGTTTTAAACAGTTAGAAGACTGCATCTGTCATCCTCTGTGTTGTGAGGAATTCTGAATTTCCCACTTCACTAAAGCACCCACCATAGAAAGAAAAGACTTGGAAAACATGGGGTTACTGTCATGCTTTATTTAATAGATTCTTTTGCACTAGCTCTTGAAGTGTTGGAGGAAATGTGAGTGATAAATAGTTGTAACTAAGGGGAAAATATCTGACATTGTGTGAAAAATGAGGTGGAAGTGCACTTAAACGTCTAATTAAAAAGGGCTGCTGACAACAGTAAGCAACTGTAGGCAGCAATGAAGCTAAAAGCTCAGTGAAAGCAAACTATTCTTACAGTGTATTCCTGAGGGCAGAAATTAATGTTGGCTGCTTTTCTGATACCCTGGACTGAAAGTGTTTCAGGCATCTTTCTTTAAAAGACCTGTGTGGAAAACCATAAATAAACAAGAAGTTATTTTCTCTCCATGTCCACTGAGTGGGCAACTCTAGGATATGGTTGGACATTTCCCTCTAAGATAAGGGGTGGGACATTTCAGGTACAGTGGACAACCTAAGTTTTTATAAAACTATAAGAATTGCTGAGTGATCCAAATGCCAGCCAAGCTGTAGCTATTGTTGTTAATGCATTATGGAGACGTGTATCAAATCTGGATGTGGCAAGGCCTTTTAGGTCTAGAATAATACTCTGGAAATATAAACACGTTGGCCTGGGAACAGTGGGAGTAAAAGCTGAATCTTAAAGAAATGATCCATTCTTGGTTTATACCATAATAATATTCTTGAGAATTAATGACTGAAGTCCAAGATGAGCTTCATTTCGTGCGGTGTCTAGCACATTCCATACTGGACAAGACAAACCTGACCTCTTTTTGACAAGAAATAAAAATATTTTCTCGCTTTCATTTTCCAGCAATAAAACATTACCTTAGAGCTTTAAGTCAAAGTCTATTTCCAAGAATACTGGAAATATATTAGATATTTAAATCACAGTCTTCATCACTCTTAATGGTTAAATTATTAAAATGTAATTGCATTATATAATTGTTCCTACATGTAAATATAAAAGAAACTGAATCAGTTATAAGCATGTAACTCTCATAGCCTTTTTATCCTGCAGGTGTGATTTTCAAGAGACTGAAGTGTGAAAATCCTGAAACAGCTGATAGCTTGCTTTAAAAACTCACCCAATTATATCTGGTTGGTTCTGCAAATAATTACATTTCACTAATAAAATATATCACTTGGTATAAAAGCAGAAGTGTATATTGCATTGTTCATGGCCTGTTGGATAATCCAGATCATACAGAAATAAACACCAATTTCTTAAATATATGAAAAAAAAAAAATCACTAAGATGAAACTGCTAGTACTTATCAAGGTTCCAGTATCTGAGGGTGAAAATCTTGTTGCATTTAATTTGCCTTTAGAGTACTACAAAATCACTGACCATTGAAAAATTTTTTTTACGCTTATGTAAACTTGTCTAAGAGAGGATATTTACACCTTTTAAATTTATTCTGTGTATGAATTGTTTTCAATTGAAAAATCACTAAGATGAAACTGCTAGTACTTATCAAGGTTCCAGTATCTGAGGGTGAAAATCTTGTTGCATTTAATTTGCCTTTAGAGTACTACAAAATCACTGACCATTGAAAAATTTTTTTTACGCTTATGTAAACTTGTCTAAGAGAGGATATTTACACCTTTTAAATTTATTCTGTGTATGAATTGTTTTCAATTGCAAAAAGGGCTGTAAATTGATCCTTTATGTTAATGCCAGTGTCTCACAATGAAAAAAATCTTGTCAGTTTAAAGCCTCCAGGCAGTAGAATAGTGTGAGAAAGCACTTTTAAACTCTGAAAATTGAAAAGATCAAAATGAGATCCAACTGCATAATTTCCTAATGCTTAAAAAAATTCTGAAACGCAATTAGTGGAAAAAAAAAAAGCAGGACAGACAAGAAAAAACAGTCTGCTAGTCACCTTATTCACAGTTTCAACACATAACTTTTCTACTAGTTTGGCAGTGGATATTTATGTGTGTTATCTTGAATTCAGCTGTGAGAAAACATCCATGTATTTTCATTAATGGGGCTATTGGTATGCACTGGGGTAATGTGGACAAAACACTGAGTTGGAAGTTTGAGTGGGGACTGTTTAGCAGAAAAGGTCATCATCAGCCTAAGTGAATAGGTTATGGTTACCAAACAAGCTGGCTGAAACTCTACTCACAAAATAACTTTTTTATTATTATTATTATTATTATTATTGTTGTTGTTGTTGTTGTCGTTGTTGTTGTTGTTGTTGTTGCTACTATTATTTTGCTATGTGTTGGAGCAACACTGAAAATTATCAAAATGAAGTGCTGTCACCTTTAGCTAGTTAGTTTTAGTGAGGCTCTACCTCACTGGCAAGAAGGACTTGAGTCCGTATGTCTGGTAATTAGGAGACTAAGATACCTTCATTTTATTTGCTAGTCAAAAATTCCACACTTGAAATAAGATTTTTTCCTGAAAAAAGGAGTCTTGGAATTCATTGATGTCTGAATTTTCTTTTTTAATCAACATAACAATTTTTGTCAAAGAAAATAGGAAGTTCTGTGGAAATGTTGTTAACCACTGTAGCTTAGAACTCAACTTTCATATAAATAAATAAATAAATAAATACCTCACATATTTGCAGAGAAAAACTCAAAGAGGATACCCGTGAAGCTGACTAATTTTGAGGTGTCTTTGCATGAGCCTGTATGAGCAGACCCAAAAATCTGGGAGAAAGACATATGCAGAGTAGCAGTAACGACCTTATTCTAGAAAAGGCTGAGTTGTTCAGCAGTGCCTGTGGTTCCAGTAATCCTGGTGTGCTTCTTTTCTTCTAGTGTAACTCCTTTAGGGTGAGGTCTCAGTTCTCTGTTTCTTTTACTCCAGTCCCAGTATCACCTTGTTCAAATGTCCTCCTGGAAGAAGAAAGACTGCTTAGGACTCAGTCTCAGGCTTTGGAGAAACACAAATAGAAAGGAAGTGTTAAGAGTCCAATCATGCAGCAACAACCTCATTTGAAAAGTCAGCAAGACACAGAGACAAGTGGGTTGAGGCACTTGGAGGGAAACTCTTACTAGTGTACAACTTCTTGCATTTCATCCCTCCATTGCAACCAACCCCACACTGCTTATTCAATAACTGTCATTGCATTAGTATCAAATGGAGCTTCAAGGGCAGTGACTTAATGTTAATCAGGTTCCAAAAGTATCTTACATGTGTGCAAAAGCTATGGTGTGCCAAACTTTTCATGAAATAGACCTCACAGTAATTACAGTATAAGAAGTACTGTTACTGTGCTAGAGGAAATAAAATCAAAGCCGGAACTTAATTTGTGGGTTTTTTTTCATTAAATAACCCTGATAGTAAGGAAAAAAAAAATTAAAAAAAAGGCCAGGTAGGATGGCACTGGGGTTGAGATCTTGTCCCTACTATAACTTTATTATGTGGAGTTTTGCTTCACCTTTCTGGATTCCTATCTTGCCAAATAAGAGAATCACTACTTAAGACCCTCATCACCATGGGAAGGCCAAGCTAACCAGCTAGAATATTGATAAAGACAAAGGGTCAAGTTTTCTGCTGATTAGCATGACTGAGTGCTGAGAGTTGGCCTCCAAAATGCATATCCCAATGCATTTTCTTGCAATATTGATAATGGATTGTGATGTAACATTGAGGAGAAGCAATATCAAATGACCTAATTTGTCAATTATTTATAGCTGTGGAATATTCTTGACAGCAGACTTCTGCCCAAGTCACAAAAGGCAAAGGCGAGGACTGGGAGAATGAAGAACGGCCCACTGCAGGAGAAGATCAAGTTCGAGACCATCTAGGGAACTTGAAGGTGCACAAGTCCTGAGATCTGATGAGATGCATCTGCAGGTCCTGAGGGAACTGGCGGATGAAGTTGCTAAGCCACTATCCATCATATTTGAGAAGTTGTGGCAGTCTGGTGAAGTTCCCACTGACTGGAAAAGGGGAAACATAACCCCCATTTTTAAAAAGGGAAAAAAAGGAAGACCCAGGAAACCACAGGCCAGCCAGTCTCACATCTGTGCCTGGCAAGATCATGGAGCAGATCCTCCTGGAAGGAGGCTAAGGCACATGGAAAATAAGGAGGTGATTGGTGACAGCCAACATGGCTTCACTAAGAGCAAAT
>NW_008794785.1:1479905-1494628 GCF_000699145.1 Aptenodytes forsteri
GGGGGAAACACACACCCCTCCCCGCCCCCCCCCCCCCCCCCCCCCGAGTTATTTTCCATGATACATTTTATTGGAATTCACATCAGAGATATCACAATGGCAATCCATAACACACAATGTGCTGCTGGTGAAGCCCAGGCCTGGAGGCTGCATCGATAGCTTGTTATATGAGCCTTCGGTGCTCGCTCACCCTGCTAGTGTGAAAATGAGAATTGTGGGGTGAATCCTAATAGCTCCTGTCAGGCCTCTTAGGACAAGTGTTTGTATGACTGCATCAGCTTCTCATTTATCCGTGCTATCACTACCTATTCATCTCCCTCTTGGCTTTGAAGGTGAAATCCTTTATTCTCCTTCATCAGAGTTGACAGCAGCACCAAAGCTTTCTCTCCTGTGTTACACAACTCTCCTTTCCAGAGCATGGAAACATTATTTCCTCAGAAAAAAACATAAAACAAAACAAAACTGACTTTTTGTCTAGGAATGCCATTACCACACAGTGTTTTTCAAGCTGATAAGGTATTTAATCCTTTGTCTTTCTGCTGATTTGACATGGACATAAATGTTCACAAAGTTTACTTTAACTGGAAAATTTACAAGAGAAGAGAAATGAGTTCTGATTGATGGATTTGTTTTGGGTTTTTTTTAATTCAAAGCTAGAACAGATTTTGATTATTGTATTGTTGTACCTTTTACAAATCTTGGACTTTACATGTTTTTAAGAACTGCTCTATTTCTAGGAAGAACTAAGGCATGTCTAACAGCCTACGGTATACAGATGATGAGATTGGATGGAAACTGTGGTTCCCTTTTGTCCTTTGACTCTATGAATCAATGTACTCTAGGAGGAACTGCTTACGTTTCTGAGACACAGAGTCTTCTGCTTGACATCCTTTGTAAAATTTAATGTTTGAGCCATGGGACATGCAGTGCGGGCCCTTCTCAAACTCTTCCACATGTCATTCAACTTGGCTGAAAATTGCTTGTTGTGTTTCTATGTTGCTCTTAGCAGTGGTAGGGCTGGGCAACAAATGGCTTGACCTGTAATGCTTTATACCCTCTGTGAATGATAGAAAGTAACTGCAATTATGACTTAGTTGCCTGGCTAGGTTTATTTGTAACAAATTTGTCTCACCAGAGGTGCCTGCATCTCATGCAGTTGGTAAATGAGATTCATTTCAAAGGAAAATAGAAACAAAGAAAACTGCTTTCATTTTAAGGTTTCTACAGAGTCATATCAATATATTGTTAATACAATACAATGCAATGCAATGTCAATAAAAAACTTCCTAAAAGTTTTTTTAGCACAATCAGGAAGGATATGGAAAATCTTTATCCAAACAGATTCTTCATGATGGTTCCACTGAAAAAGTATAGGCTCGTATATTCTGGATGTAAGTATGGCCAAAGACCTCATTTTTGTGTTAACAAATTACTGGTGCAACTGTACAAGTTACTACGTTTACCACCAGCCATAGTGTTACACCTTCTTACAGCAATCACATATTCTCAGTCCACTGAGCCAGCAAAAAGTTCTCACATAAAATACGTTTATTGGGTGTAAAACCTCTGGAAGCTATTCCTACGGAAAAAGAAAGAATACCCATACTGACACACACTAGGTACTTAGAAAAGTACAAAGACAGCTATCTCTTGTATTCCTTAAGGCTCACAGTTCTTCAAAAGGAGAAGGGAAGAGTGAAGCAATCGACTATGAATTGACCTAAAGAGTCTGAATTTCCCTACTCCTAGACTGCAAACTTGACTACTGTGATGCTTAAAACAGCCAATCCCTTGCATATTCCTAACTAGCTGCAGTTCATAGCTGTTCATGAGACTATGCTGCTTAAAAATGCAGCAATGCTTAGAGGCTGGGACAGAAAGCTTATTCCATGGCCTTAATCATGCAAATGACCAGAATATATGATGAAAACTGTAGCTTTTAACCTCAAAAATAGCAGAAACACAGACCATAAGAGTATCAGTAATAAAATATAGTTTTTAACTTTTGGATGAAAAATATTGGAATATGGACACTTTTCGGTTAGTAATATTGTAACTGTAGATGTGATCTGATACTATCACATTTAAACAGTTAAAAAGCTTTTCATTCACTTATCCATCTGAGTAACTACCATATGAATACAACTAAAATGTTATTCCTAAAATAGTATTTCATAGGAATGTAAGATTAGAGGTAGGAAAGAACTATTACAGTATTTAAGACATTTTATTGCTACAGCAGGATTTTTTTTTTTTTTTTTTTAACTTTTTTAACCTACTGGAATTCTCTATTTTTAGTTTAATAGGGTGCAGGATTAAAAGTCTTCCTTCTCTTCCACATACCAGCAAGCACTATCTGGAAATAGCATTTGTTTTTCAGATTAAACATTTTTTTCCTTAACTTTATCCACTACTACTTCTTTATACTTGTGGATGTTAATAATTTTTTTCTCTCTCCTGGGTGTCAGATTATAACTATGTTCCTCTTTTGCCTTTACTTAAACACCCAAGACATATTTAGGCTGAGTTTCTTACAGGAGCTCTTGAAAGATAGATGTCCATATCCACTGATCCTCAAAAGATTAATGGGATTTGGGAAGAAAGCATCCAGTCTTCGTTCTCTACTTTTGAGGCAATTCTTCCAGCACATCTAATCCATATTAAAATTTCTCGCTGGACTAATTATCTTTCAGCAACGTGTAATATGCAATTACAGTGATATGCCATGTTCATATGAGTCATAATTATCTTCCTGTCTATTATCTCCCTATGACTATATGCTTTTGCATATACTTATCATCATTGGAAAGGATGCTTTTAACTGTTATATGTCCATTTTAACACTATGTCAGTGTGCCCATTAGGAGTCATTTATAATTACTCCCACACAGAAGTAATTGCATTAATGCATTTTTGAATATTTTCTCAGAAGAAAAATCACATCTGTTTTACCAGATGAACCTTAATATTAACTTACTCATTTGTTTTACCTCTCCAGGCTTTCTCAAACAACATTAATCTTTTCACTTTATTGCAGTTTAGTGTCAGGTGCATATGGCTAACCACCTTCTCTTCTACATATTCACAAACCTATTAAACAAATTCAGATTAAATGTCAATCCTTCTGTCAGTGGCACAGTCCAGATTGGCAAAATCATTTAACTTTTACTCCTCAGTACGGCAAGACCAAGTGGGCTGATATTTCAGTGTTCTCAGTTCTTCGTGTAGGCTTCCCATGAGGAGTTTTCACACACATATACACCCCCACCCCACGTGTGACTGCTTCCACAATATGAACATGGGTTTTGCCTGTCTTCTCCCTTAGGTTCTTCAGCCTTTAAAACTCCCAGTCTGATGCCACCTATTCAGAAGGCATCTAGAATGGGACTCAGCTCCAGATTAAGACATCTAAGCATAGTGTCTATGCGATAGCTGTCTAACCTCTTATTATAGCCCGTGCAGGCCAAAGGCTCACCTCAGCTACCTAGACATAGGCACACAGTGCCATTGAGATCCTACTTAGTACAAAAGACTGGTAGATTCATCCAAAGACTGCAGGTTGCATTGAATGTCATTTGTAAGTGACTGAATAACCTGAATCTAGAGAACCCAAAGCTGGATGTGATATTTCAAATGTGGTCTAATGAGTGCTGAGAAAAGGAATAGTCACTTTCCTCCATCTACTGGCTGTGTTCCTGTTCCTAAGCCCAGGATATCCATGATACTGTTCACCTTCATCACTGCCAAGGCACACCATGGGCTCACATTCAACTTGCTACCTGCCACCCCCCCCGGGTCTTTCCTACAGAGCTGCTCCCCTGCCCCTCCAACACTAGCCTGCACCACTGCAGGGGGCTAGTCTTTCCCATGTGCAGGACTTTGCAACTTTCCTTGATTGTCATGAAATTCCTTTTGCCACATCCCTCCAGCCTGTCAGGGTCACTATGAATAGTGGCCCTGGCCTCAAGTGTATTGACTAGTCCCCCCCTCCTAAACTTGATAAGGGTCCACTCCCTGTCCTCTTCCAGGCCACTGGTAAAGATATGAAGCAAAGGAGATCCCAGGATAGGCTCCTGAGGTACTTGAAACTGGCCTCCAGGTAGCATATGTACATTTAACCACTACCCAGACAGCAGTGATTGGATAGATAATCCAGCCAGTTTTTCGCTGATCTAGTAGTAGCCATCTAGATTATAACATCCCAACTAGATTATATAAATGTAGATTATAACATCCCATACAAATATGTTGTTGGAGGTCACGTTGAAAGCCTTGTCAAAGACAAAGTTGACAATATTCACTGCATTCCTCTTTCCCACAGATCCAGTCATTTCATGCGAGAAGACAATCAGGTTGTCAGAGAGGATTTACCCATGATAAATCTATGTTAGTTGCTCCCATTCACCTTTTTCTCCTTCACATGATTGACTACATGATTCTCTGCATCAGTATTTCCTAAATATTACTGATGGATATACTAGTATTTTAATAAACTAAATTCACCAGACACCATGGACTAAGTCACCTTTTGCTACAAATAAGCTTCACTTTTTTCCTGGCACTTGAAAATACTAGCTTCCAAAGTAGTTAAACTCCTGAGGTTCAAATCTGTTGAGGCACAGCAACCAACCTGTAATCAAACATTCTTCTGTCTGGATTTGTTATCTTTGTGGATGTAAACGTTCCCTAGGCCATATTTCACCTCAATGTCTCATGGTAAACATTAAGTAAGTCTGAAATGACTTCTTCTCTCTCCCTAACTCCAAAAAAAGGTTTCCTTCTAGCAAACCATTAAGTGCTTCATTGTATGTTTGGAAAAGGAGCTGGAAATAGAAACATAATAATTAATAACTTGGAATTTTCCTGGTGTTTTCCAGAAATTTAGTTCTGTAATACCTGAGGTTTTCTGTTGCTGTGAAGGGCTCTCTAATCCTTCTCTGACCTTCCTATTTCAATTGGTTTTTCCTCAGTCTTCTAAAAAAACTCTATGGCTGTGATATGTTCCTTCTTGTTCTTTGGACTTCTTTATTTTCCAGGAGTTTCTTTCCCAACCCTTCTTTTAATGTAAACGAACATGTCAGTACCTAGGCTGAGGATCACTAAGGTACAAGTAAAGTGGTTTTTCCTGTCTTCTAAAAAAACTCTATGGCTGTGATATGTTCCTTCTTGTTCTTTGGACTTCTTTATATTCCAGGAGTTTCTTTCCCAACCCTTCTTTTAATGTAAACGAACATGTCAGTACCTAGGCTGAGGATCACTAAGGTACAAGTAAAGTATTTAGGGCTTAGTTTCATGGTGTGATTTGCCACATTGATACAACACTTTATGCATCATATTTCACAAGAAAAATTTATTGTAAAATTCTCATATTCTCGGTGTGATCATTGAGCTTATATTCCTTATGCACTGTTATAATTTCCTAGAGACCATTCGTCACCCATAAACAGTATATGTGATAGATGTATTGTTTAAAATACATATTCCAGATCCCTCTTTTATTAATCCCTATAATCTTTTGTCAGTTTTGAATGTCTGCTCTATATCAGCTTCTTAAACAATTCTTTAAACTACTTGGCTGTGATGTAAACTCCTCATTTCTCAAAAGCACGTATTCTATAATTTAAGAATTGTTGATCTCATTATTTTGAAGCATAATATTCTTGGTGATGTATCAATATGCATCATGAGCAATTCCTTGAATTTCAAGGGTATATGCCTGACAAAACAGTCTGTACAGCCCCAGAAGCCAGCTAATCAGGTATTACAAATGATGTGTGCAGTCCCTGTCTTCTAGTTGGTTCATTTTCTTTTATCACCAGTCTCTGCAGTTTTCTACTATCCTCTGACATCTGTGGACCTTTTTAAAGCTTTTTACAATGCTTTCCTTTAGGACAGGGATATACAATGCTACACAGATACTTGAAGAAAATCCTTCAGGAAAAGGATCTACCATTGTCAAGGATTTCATTCGTAGGCAGAGCAGGAGCAGATGATGTAGACACTATTTATCTTATTTCTTTTCTGCCAAGCCAGAAAGTTTTTCAGGATTTTGCCTGCCAATAAAAATCCAACTGTGCCTGTATGCTCACAATTAATGGGAAAGGTCACAATCTGTCAGAACCAAGAAAACCTCTTCTATGACTTTGCGGATTTTTATGAAGATGACAGCAAATATAAGCAGCTTGTTTTGTTTTTTGTTTGACATGGCAATCATGAATTACCAGTGATGACACCTTATTTCATGAACTGCAAGCCTCAACCACCATATAACATCATTCAACAATCAGGAAAGCTAAGAAAGATCCTGCACATTGACATTACAACTTTCCAGAATAAAACCCCCATGTTATAAAACAAATAAGCTGCCATAAAGAACTGCTCCACTGGTCAAGAGCAGAAGTCTTTTATTCTGAACTCTAATGTCAAAATTCTTCTCCGTTCCCTGCCATGTGGTACTTTTATCAGACCACCAGGAAGAAGCGGAATTGAAAAATATGGCTCACCATTAGTAACCTCACCCTCTTTCTTATCATGAAAGTATCTCCCTGAGACTTTTTTTGCAGTTCCTGGAGTGAGGCCAATGGTATAAACATGAATAATACTGGGAACATTTCCAAAGAAGTCAGTACATCCCTGTAGTGTGCAATTTTAGGCCTTTAACAAAAGTTCTAAAGACTGTATACGAGACACCATCTCAACCTTACTTTTAAATAAGGACATGTAATTCATGCTTGGAAAAGAGTCTATGTTTGCTGATGCTATGTATTGGGAGCCTTATGGAAGACATTGGGGTTGAGGAGTTAGACATGTAGAGCAAGCCATGTCAGCCATCCTGGCTCTTGTATTTAGGGCTTGAGAAACCCATGTGTCAGCACGAGTGACCACAGTATAACCCTGTATATACAACAATGTAAAAGATTGTACTGGAATACCCTGGATACACACTGTTCCTAGATAGAGTTTCTAGATATGTGCAGCTAGGTTTGTTCTGGTGGGCATTAAGAAAGAGATAACATTCCTACCCCTCAAAACAAGATGTATAATTTTGTTTGCACGCTAGATATGAGGAGCCACTGTGTAGGGAAGATGAACCTCCCCATGGATGGGTCCTGCACAGCGTGCCATGGCTGTCCACCCGATTTCCATCCAATGTTGCACAAAAGTGGAGTTCCCAGCATGTGAAGGGATGGAAGATTTACTTACTATCTCCATTTCTTTTCCTATTTCTATCTTGTTATTAAAACAATTTTATTACCATATTTGCTGTCATGCTTTTTTTATTGGGATCTGAAGAGAACCCTGCACCTCCGTCCTCCAAGAACAGAACATGCTGGAAGATGTCAGGTGGAAAATTACTGGATAAATGATATAACAGATGCAGTTTATGAAATCTTCTTTCACTGTTCTTGCTGTGTACATAGTGACTTGCTTCTGCTATGTTACTGAAGTCTTCAAAATTTCCTTATGAGGGAAAAGATGCTTTTGTTTCATAAAGTTTGTGAAAGAACAATGGTAAAAATTAAGATAAGACTGACAATTCAAATTTAGGTGCCTAAAATCTTATTATTTAACTGTCTAAATAAAAAGCAGGCAATCTTGTCATGTAGGTCTTAAGTTCCCTCATAAATTGCATGAACGCCAGTAATATAACAAAACAGTGCTTAGCATCCTCATCATGCTATAACAGTTAGAAATGTTCAATATTTCCTTATAGATAAAGCTGAAGTACTGCTCTTTATCAAATGAGTTACGATATCCTTTGCATAGTACTTGTACAGGGATGTCTTCTGAAAGGAACTCTACTATTTCAGAATGGATTGTGATGATCTATTTAACATAACATTAGGATAGTTTTAATATTCAGTTACACAGATAGACATAGGAGCAATAGAGGTTAAAACTTGTTGAGTACACAGTCCTTAAAAGGTTCACCTGACTGGAAAGGTCTTGATTACGGCAACATTCAAAATGGTTGGTTGAGGTGTCTACAGGAATAGACAGCTTAAAAAAATATACTAAAAATTAAATAAAAAGAGAAGTGAAGAATGGAATTTGCTGCTTCTAATGGAATTTGGAGAGTACCCAGTGAGGGGTACAGCTACCTACCTTGATTTAGTGAAGCATTTAACAAAAGACACAGCATACTATTGGGGTAATCATGGACATAAGTCCAGCTTTCATCAATGAACTTAAATTAGTGCAAGACATATTGCTTAAATGTAAGGTTTGCAAATACCCAGGAATCTGTTTCTGCATGAATGTTCTTAAGCAATGGAAAACCTTGCATATCAACAATCATCAAAATAACAGTCACTGGGAGGAGTATTAGTGCTTACAGAAATTTTTCTTAAAACGACTGAGAAATATAAAACTTGGTAAAGCATATACTGGCTGTATTAATAAGGTCTTAAACTCATTCAGAGTGCACAGCACAGTTAATCACTATGAAATAAACATTGGCTTGTACATGGTAGTGAATAAGAATGGCAAATATTTTATCAAGAAAATATATAATGCTTGCAGGGAATAGGGGAGTGGAATGAACATTTAGCTTGACACAGTCCTTTACTACCAATGTTTTATTAAGTGCATTCCTTAATCAGTAGTTGAATTTAACAGCACTACTGATAGCAAGAAAGCTGGGAGTATCTGGCAGGTGGAAGGTTTTTTGGTGTGGTAACTGCAAACTGCCTGTGATATTTGGTTTCACAAAGACAATCAGGGAATCTCCAACACGGATAAAGTCAATTGTGAAACTGCAGAGTCAAGCATCTTAGAAGAAACAGGAACCATGCAGATCCAGTTCAAGGCTCCTCAGCAGCACAGGCAGAACTGAAATCTGCCTTCCCGTAGTGGAGGCTGTGCATTTCGTACAAAACAAAAGCAGGGTCTGACAAAGTACCTTGGCTGGAAAAGGGATGACAGAGTCATGAAGGCCCATCTGAACTTCTGAGGCTGTCTTCAAAGGAATGGCAGAAGCAGCAAGAGAGAATGAAGTTTTTTGTGAAGCTGTGTCCCCCAGCAGCTCCCACAGCTGTAACTAGACAGACCCTGGCAGAGATGAAGAAATCAGCAGTGCCGTGGTGCAGAACATTGCCCCTAGGTAACTTTGCTTCTGCCTGCATTCACCATCAATTTAAGCGGTCTTAATGGAGACTTTCTGTGGGCAGTATCCAGCTGTGACAGACATACAGACTCTCACACAAAAAGAGTACAATCCTGCAAGGCTGAATCTGCAAAAAAAAAAAAAAGTAAAAAGGATAATTAAAAAACACTGTTTCGATATTTTATATGAAGCATCAACATCTGTTTAAGAGGTTGTGTGACAGATACAATTAAAGTACGTTTCTGAAATGAAGACCCAGAGGTGCAGCCTGCCCTGCTCACCTTCCACTCATTTAAATAAACTGCTAGTGGTATGGGGTCTTCTAAAACCAACTAGTCCAACCTTAATTGTCGAAGAAAGCCACAAATTATGGGATTTTTAAGGGTTGATAAGCAAACACTTTTTTTTTTTTCTTCTCAGCTCTGCCAATGAAAAACTCACTGTAGAATTATTTTGTGAATCTGTCAAATAAATCTACAGTATGACCTAATGTCCATAGTTCCTAGTTTGTTTGACCTTTATTAAATAGCTCGCTCTCACATCACATGGCAAAGGTGATGAGGAAGAAGGTAATGAGCTAGGCTGTCATTCTGCCAAATAGAAAAGTAGGAAAGAAATTAGATGAAAAGCTGCTCAAGCGTTAAAGGTTCTAAAGCTTTTATCATCATTCATTTAGCTCATAACAAACAATTCAATATAGTTTGACATGCCCTGTACATTTGTTCTTTGGTAACTCTGAACACATTAACGCAGTCTGTTTGCAAGGTTGAGTGGCTTTCAAGAACATATTTCTTACATTTAAGTAGAAATTATTTATCTTAATTTTGATTTATTTTTGTCCATTGTTTACTTATGCTCTGTTTTCTCATACATACAGACCAATAATATACACCAGGAATGTCTGAACATGAGATACATGAGGACACATTATGTCCTTCCTTTAAACTGAAAAGATCAGAAAGAACAGTAATTGTTTCAAAATCCCAAACAAATTTTAAAATGGAATTTTGGCTTTCAGTTTTACACATTTTACAATTTTATGCATTTTTCCATTCAGAAAACCCCAGTCTTTCCCTTGTCTTGTCCTTCCCGCTTTTCTTTCTGGCATATAATTAGCATGTGTCTAAACAGATTTGAGAACATGAAACACACATATGAAAAACAGCTAGTCATCAGATGTGAATCTGAATATAATTAAATAAAATAGGTGGAAATTCATAGAGCTAAATTACTGAATATCCCAGTTGTTGCATTTTAAAACTGTACAGTGATCTGCATCCAGACTTTTGTATTGCTCACGTAATATGCTAGGAAATAATTTCTCTACTAGTTATAGAAGAGAACAGGATCATTTCCAATAATCTCTTCCCAGTAAATTAGATCAGTAAATCTAATTTTGCAAAAAAATGAGTAGGACCCAGCTTAATGCTATCTAATTTGAGTGATTGAGCTGTAACACTTTAAGCAGAGGAGCAGCTACCCTGGACTTCACGGAGATGGGTATCCATAGACCCTTCATGGAGGAAGGCAGGTACTTCCAGAGGACAGTTCAGACCTCAGGAAGACCAGGCTGGCCTCTGGGAGTACTCAGTTTTTTCTCACAATGAAAGCCTGAAATAACTGAGCTCAGATTTTAAGCACCCTTTGCTTAAATTCTGAGGATGGGATAGGCCTAAACCAATTAAAGACTTCAGGTGTCATCAGGTCTCATGATTACTAGGAGGCATTAGTTTGGCTCAACCTGTCCATGAAAATGCGTGCCATCTCCACACTTTCCTTCCCCTGGGAAATCACATAATTTGCAGGAAGTTGTTTTTTTTCTCTGATCAGTTACAGTCTAATTTTGGAGTTGCCGATAATTTTACTAAGCTTAAGTATTATTTACTGTTTAAATGGTGGCATTAAAATCAGAAAGATTATTTGTAGACGAAAGTCTGGCTCAATGCCAGGAAATATATCAAAATCCAGTACTTGCAAATGGATAAACCATACAAATTGAATTAATAATCCTATGTTGAGAAAATAATGATAAAAATTCAACTATGAATTTAAATTACGTCAGAATTAATTCTGAGTCAATGGACTCAGCCTGATGACAACAATATCAAAGTAAAAATTGGAGACCATTCCTTGGATTTTTCCAGGTGAATATATGTCTTTGCCAAATGACTTTCAAATGTCTCAAGCTGCTTAACAGTTTAAATGGAATGACAGCTTGATATCACAAAAATTTAAAGGAATATTTTTCAGGAAATCTAGCAAGAGAATATTTCCTCTATCTAGTTAAATTAAAAGAAAACAAATTAAAGTAAAAAAAAGGCCTTCATTTAATAATGGAGAACTAATAAAAGACCTGGTTTGGGAATTTCATAGCCTAACATTCTTTCTCTGTGAAAAGTTGGAGAAATACAGCAGAATGAATGCTTGATATTATTAGTCAGCATCTAAAATAAGATTGTGCCAAAAATAGATTGAACTAAATTATGTTTCTCTCCGAAAACAAACATGGCAGCTATTAAAGAAAATTTAAAATTAAGCACTTTACAGTCTTTATTTATGCTAAATTGAATATACGTAATCTTGGCAGAACTGAGTTCTATCCATTTTCAATCTCTTTCTCCTAGATGACTGATCACTAATTTCGAGTCTAATTTTTTTGCAGAATGCTCTTATTTACTTTAACTAAGCTAGACTTATTTTTCTTTAGAATAAGAAGATGTTACTTTCCACTGTATATTTAGTCTTCATTCATGTGTAGATTTTATGTTAAAAACAGATATAGCTAAAGACATGATACACTTCCTATGTTTTCTATCATAGCCATTGAACATAATTTAAATGAATTGAATTAATGGCTTTCTATATGCTGTATAATTTATTTTAAATATGATCTTATGATTTCTAAATATGCTTATTTTATTTAATTGCAGTCAGTGATAAATTTTCTCAATGGAAATGACTGTTGCCTTTCCCTACAAAAAACAAGCTCAGTCTGCTTTAGTGTTTTGTTAAAGACAGATTCTTTTTTTTCTTTTCTTTTTCTTTTCTTTTTATTTCCTTCTTTTTTTCTTTATTTACTTTTTGGCCAATAAACAAAACAAACCTACAGAAAAGTACTTGGAGGTTAATATAAACTGGAGGCTATTAAATTCCTACAGTGTGACAAGCTTTGTTCTTGTTACATAAGGCAGTAACTGTGACAATTATACACAAAGAGGTAATGAGCTAGTCCCTATGAAAAGAACCACAATAATTCAATAGCTGTTGGAGCTGGAAAATGGGAAATTCCTTCTATTTCTCGTACAGTGTATTCAAAAAGTTCCAGCAGGTCACTGTCTATTAAAATAAAACTTATAACAGTTATTGAAATTACTTCAGAAACAACAAAAACTTTCACCAATGAGAACATCTAATTGTCAGAAATAGTTTTTATGTGGGAGGCAAATGAAAGCATGCAAACTGAAGATGGATTGTAATGTTTATCAAACAGAAAATATGTTTGATTATACTGTATCACAGCATAAGAACAAAGCTATGGAAATTTTCCTTTCCTGTTTCAGATATACACTTCTTTTTTTCCCCCTCCATTTTAGAACTTTCCCAAAGAAAAGTGATATTCAAAAGAGTGGGCAACTATACTACTTTTAGGTATACAGTACAATGCCCCTACACAGTATTAAATTTCAGTCAGTGAGTTCACTTGAAGAAATCATATGAACCTTAAAAGAGAAAAGCTGAGATGGTAAGCTGCTTTAAATTTAGAAAAGAATGCTGATCTTCAAATGTCTTCCTCTAAGATATAAACACTTTGGAGCTGTCAAAAAAAAAAGAGAATAATTTAATTTTAAAAAATTATTGAATGTATATTAATATTTATTTTAATTACAACTGTCCAGATTTACATTAAGAACTTCTATTTCTTCATGGCACTTTGGTTTTGATTTTCAGAAATGCTGAGCATTAAAAATATAGCATACTGAACCTGTGGCCATGCAACATTCTGAATAAGTGATGCCAGACATCTATAAAGCTAGCTAGATAAATAAATAAATAACACTTCCGTGTTCTACAAACTCACATGCCATTTCCATAATTTATTTGACGTTTGTTTTCTACTGACCCATGACACATCTTCTCCAGGTAAGCTGGACAATGAAAAGTTAATTCTGAAAACATTGCAAAAATTGAAAGCAATTGCTCATATATCTCTAGTTTAAAGCACATACAAACTTATGTAAACTTATATCAGACTGATACTGGCAAATTACCAATGTCATTCTCATCAATGCCCCTGGCTCACTTCATTACTCAAGAATGATGGCCTAAATCCAAGCCTAATCTCTGGTTTGAAAATCTGCATTCCTTCCTGACAGAGGATCAGATTTCCTTCCCAGCCTGTCACCCCCTATTGCAATCCCCATGTAAGTGCAGAATAGTTTGGAAGTTAACCACAAAACAAAAGAAATTATGTCACCTAATTCTCTTCTGAACATCTGAAAAGAGGATCTTATAACAGCTACAGTATCACATAAGCAACTTGCAATCCTTTGATCAGCCATTAAATGATATATTATGGCTAACCTTTAGATGCCTCCAAGAAAGTTGTGGAGGGATGTTTAATTACCTCATAAAATGTGGACTGAGCTGTAAAATGGAGAGAATGCATAGGGAAAAGCGAATGTTAACAGTGGGAATCTCAGCCACTATACAGGAGGTCTTCAAAATGAGCAATGCAATTTATCCCGGCTAATGCAGCGGAGATTTTGAGAAGATATGATTATTGTTGCTGCCCTACTTGCAGTCTCGCATTAACCATTTAAGTGTGGTGAACAACCCGACTTTCCAGGGATTCCTCTAAGACACGGCAACTCTTAAAGTTTTTGTTACAGCACTCCATCTGGACATATCCACAGCACAACAGACCCATCAGTTTAAATATCATAATATTCCAATCTAGAAATAACTGAACAGTAAGGATTTCATTAGTGAAAGAAATCATGATTAAAATATTGTTTTGGTGCCAGCATTTCAAACATAGATACCTATCCGTCTCCTATAAGCATTAATATTGAAGGCATCTGTGTTACCTCAGAGTTAGAGTCAATAACTTAAAGAATATTGCAATGTAATGTTCCAGGCTTACAAACAGAAATAATTATTAACACTGAGATACGTTTCTGCAACAAGTAATGTACATGATAGATTAATGTCTGGCAGATTTTTGAGCACACGGCCTCTGATTTTTATTAGTGCTAGTGCTCTGTTGCTCAGATGTTGTCCGTTTTGATAGATTTATACGTCTCAAAGAAAATACTCCTTCAGTTTCTTTATTGAAAGAAAATGGAAGTCAGATAAAAGACATTACAGCTATCGAATCTCAGGAGTTTGGCAGAAATTACACAGCATCTTCTGAATGCTGAGATCCCAGTACAAATAACACTTCAAGGTAATTCTATTTGGAGGTCTGGAAGTGTCAGGTACTGAAAATTGTAATTACTTTAGCTAATGTGGATGATTAAATGAAGGTTTCTCTGGAGTGGATTCCAAAAATCTATTAAGTCTCTGGTATAGTGGAGAAGATAATGGAGGGATATCATATATATATATTATATTATAT
>NW_008794785.1:1494883-1499837 GCF_000699145.1 Aptenodytes forsteri
TTTTTGACGAGGGAACTGGGTTTTTTTTTTTTTTTTTTTTTTTTAATACATTAAAGATTACACTTGAAATTTATGCAGCTTCCAAAGCAACACTGTTTCTTCACCAGACAACTTTGGAAAATTTCTGTAGTTTGATGATGGTAGAACTTCAACTGTAAAATACTAAGTAATGTAATAGATTTTAATTTTTTTTCACTGGCTCAGTAAGCTCAGGCTGTTATTTATTTTGAACTGGAGTCAGATGTTCTATTTAGAGTGTCTAACTGACATATTACAATTCTTAGGCAGCAGTCTATCCTACTTGGCCAAGTCAAAGTTCTCTTAGTAGGCCATAACGCTGCCTATACAGTAAGGAAAATTAGGTACCTCCAGGGAGCAATTCAGAAAGCCTAGGCAAGTTATCAGTCTTTATCTATTAACAGTATAGAAAAATGCATTACTCTACAGTGATTCAATGATTCTACACTCAGGATGAAACCTCCACAAAAGCAAAGACAGAGCCTGTAGTCCCTTCTATTGTGTTGGAAAAAAGTATGGGTATACTTAAGTGTTTCTAGTCTTTGAGTTTTGTTCTGCAATATATAAAACTCAAATAATAAAATGAGATGAAGATAGGATTTTTCCTCCAGATCATATTTTTCCCAAGTGTGCTTCCTGACTAATACTCTCAAATAGTCTTAAAAAAATAAAGATTTAATTAATGATCCATTGCCGATTAATTAGTGCCTCAATTAAAACTGTTCCATATGGTATTCATGCAGAAAGCCTCTCTGATTCTTAGGTGACACAAAGTGATTTGAAAACATGGTAGATGACACATTCTTTATAGATGTACTCCACAAGCACAACACAGGGGCTTGTACATTTAAAATAAGCTTATAGCATAAACAGTATATATAATGAAATCAGACCTAATAAAAAAAAAATCATATTCAAATGTTAGAGCTCTATTGAAGGATATTGTTAGGTAAAGTGATAAGAAGCTCCTCTGCACACACAAAGAGAGCAGAAGAGAAACAGTGACAGCTGGGGTAACTCAATTAATAACCTGCCCCTGCTGCTCTCAAGCTTATCACAGGAGAGCCACCAGACCATCAAAGGCCCATCTCCTCAAGCACAGAGGAGCGCAGAGGCATGATGAAAGGCAAAGAAACCCAAATTACAGACTCCTGAGAAAGGACATCTTGTCCAGGCTCCTCGCAGGGCTTTCCCAGGGCCATCAGATCCATTGTTCAGAAACCCATCAAGATGGTGGGAGCAACCCTCTGGATCACTTTTTTGACTGAGGGATTGTTATTGCCTACAGGTGTGGGACACAATATGGGATGCAGTGGAAGAGAATTTTGGGATTGCACAAGACTTGTTACAGGTTGTATCGGGGAGGAACCAAAGGTGGGAAAAGAGAGGGATCTAGGCGATTTGGGTGAGGAACAATGGTGGGAAAATGAAGGGATAAGGGAATAAAAGGGTCCAGTTACATGTAAGCAGGGGCTGATCGGTACAATCTGGCCATGCCCTGCACCTGATCAGTGTAGTCTGTCCTGTCTCCTCATTAAACTCTACCTTCAGTTATTTTTCCAGTAAGAGGCTTTTTATTCTGTCTTCTTATGTGTTTATGGCGGCCTGAGTGCCAGTAACTGGAGTCAGATCATGGGTCCAGAGGGCCTGTGCATCTGTGGTGGCAGCGACCGGAGAGACTTGAGTGAGTGAAATCAAGTACCAGCCACCGGCGTGGGACCATGGGTCAGAGCCCCATGTGCCCATGGTGCAGCACCTGGAGTGAGTGCGAGTGTGCAAGTGAGTGTGAGAGCGCTAGTGAAGATCAAGCCAGATGAGCTGGTGAGTAGGTGAGGTGACCTGGGCACCAGGCATGTCCCTAAGGGCAAGACCATGGGGGCGGAGGTTGCTGTTGGGGATCAGGGGAGTCCCAGCCGGCTATGGGTGTGGGTGCGTGTGTTTGTATGTGTGTGGGCATGGCAGGGTGAGACAGTCTGTATCAGCAAATGGAGTGGGGTTTGTATGTCCCCCAGGTGCCAGCCACTGGTGAGACTGGCATCCAGGTGCAACTACTGGGCATACTGGATGCCTAAGCCTAGCTGCTGGAGGGATCTATATTGTACATATGTACAAACACACACATACATATGTACTTTTTTTTCCCACATATATATATACACACACACACATATTCCAGCTGAGCAGGGTGGAGGTGCCCTAGTAAGACTCACTGCTGGACTTCCTTCCTGCTCAGCCTGCACAGCAGGATGAGGCCACTGGTACTGCCTGTGTTCGTATGAGTGCTCTGTAAGTGCATCTGTGTTATTTGTGTGGCCAGCCATGTATATACATGTATATATTGCAGAGTAAGCTGCCTATCAGTAATATACGCTCAGCCTTGCCACTGGAGAGACCCACTGTTGAATCGGACTAGGAGGAACTAGAGACTGACACAGGCAGCCCAGCAGATGTAGGAGGAAGAATCTCCTACATTCCCAAAGGTTGCCAGAACAGATAGTCTTAACAGATGTTAATCAAAGAGCTGCTTCTGCATATTTTCCTTCTGCAGTGGTAGCAGACTGCAAGATACAAATTAAAGAATCTCTACCCACAAATCGACATGAAAATTTCTGAAAGCAAGCAGAACTGGATGCTGAGCTGTTATGCAGGCAATACAGACTAAGCAGTCAGTTGGTTCATGCTGTTCCTCTGAACTTCATGAACTCTAGGGGGGAAATGCAGAACCCTTCTTTCCACTTACTGAGTATAGCTCCAGAAATCCCCATGACACTATTAACACAATTTAGACTGAGTTTTGCCACCAGCGTTCCAGCTGCCTTTCTCCTTCCCTTATGTGGTACAAACCATCTGTGCATGACTGTCCATGACAAAAATGGGGGGAAGGAAATGCAGAATTGACAGTGCTGAGAAGGAAAAGCAAATGTTAATTGAAAAGTCATTAAAGAACATCATTATAGTGGTCTGTCAGCTGCACGGTAATGCTATGATATAGCTGATGACAGCGTAATTCAGGAAAACCTGAATTACAAAAGCAGAGACTTTATTAAGCTAAATAGATGCACTAAAGAATTCTCTTTTAGGTGCAACAGCAGGAGCACTGAAGTCCTTCATGCACTGCAAAAAGAAGGGATGCAAGTCAGAACAGCTGAATTTGGGGTACAACCCAGTCACTAGGTGTTTCATTCTCAGACACTGGGCTGTGGGCAGGGTGGGGGGAGTCCCAGGGTGCAGCTGGGCAAGGATAGTCAGGGCTGGTGGTGCCCTCAGGGCCCTGGCACTGGAGTAATGTCATGGCTGCTATGATAAGTAACACATTATGAACTAATTCATAAGTCACATAATTTATATGGATACAGAAATGAATGAAAATATTTTTTTCATCCAGAGAAATCTGCATTTCTTCCCCATTAATTCTTTTATAATGAATAATGCAGCAGGAAAGATTCTAATTATAGAATGCCTTTAATTTGGATAGATTGCATACATTTTTCCATCTTACTAACCCCAGCACTCCTTTCTTGATGTGGGAGGATAATTTACACTCATTCCTTTATTTAATTGTGCCATTTACACAACAGGTGCTCTCTGTGGTACTTCATATCATGTGCAGATCAATGCTGTGGCACTGTTAAACATTTCTGTATTTAAATTCTTAATCATATATACTCCCTTCTTACATTAAAATGTAGCAAGTAGGAAGTCTGCCTGCAAAGGTTGGTAGGATTTGGTCATGCCATGTTCCCCTTCTTCCGGCTCATGAACAATCTTCAATTAGAGAACATCTCAGGATGCACAAAAAGCTAGGACTATGCTTCAAATAATGAGCAAGTGAACACTTTCAAAATGTCCAGTCCAGAAAGACAGTAGCCCCTCAAAACCTTGCATCTTGTTTTCCACAGGGAGGAAGTCAAGACAAGCCAGCTGGAAGTGAACCTTGTCTTGGAGGACCAGAAATCTTAGGAATGCATCATCCGCAGCCATTGCTTAGAGTCACTGCAGCCTTTGACCCCAATCTTCCCTCTATCCATCTCTTTAGTGTGCCCCACACCACTGCAAATAATCATAATGGTTACTCTGTAACACTGATTCTTGGCATGAAGTTATTGTTTGACTTTATCTGACAGTGTTTGATGTTTGACAATCTTGACAATATTACAGGATAAAGTAATAGCTAAGCTAAGGTTTAGTAGTCCTAACCAGAAGACTACTGTACATCAAGTAGTGAATGATCCCCATAACAGTTGATCTGAATAGGTGCAGGCCTGTGCTGTGTTGTACACATTAGTTGACTGTCGGATGAACTTACCTGATTAATTGTAACAGGGAAGACTGTATGCAGCTCCCTCTTAGCCCCTGGCCTTTATGCCACCTGCATTTATCTTCTTATCTTGAAGCTAAGCAGCATGTTTACATAAAATGTTCCTCTGTTTGACAGTAGAAATGATGAATAGAGCTGTTTACCAATAAGAAAATACTATAAAAGCTCTGAAGACTACAGTGCTGGCAAACCTTAGCATGGAAAGGATCTGCACAGCATGCCATACCCTGATTAGAGTATTGTCCAATGCTGTAGAACTCAGGGTTCCCACCATTTGAAGGAATGTAAGATTATCTGCTGCATCCTCTTTTTCCTTTTCCTGTTATGTCCAATAAATGGTATTTTAATCACTATCTGACAGAATGAGTGCCTTTCTTACTGGAATCCATAACGAGCGCTTGCATCAGTGCATTACATTAGGATTGCATCGCTCGCAGAGGCGATCAGCTCCAGTGCGGGCGTGTCCCGCAGCGGAGCAGCAGATCGCGGCCTACAGGGGGGTTTCCTGAGCCGGGGACCCCACAGGGGAGCGCAGAGACCCGCCGGGAGCCGGCAGCTCTCACCAGGGCGGCTGACGAGGCCTGGGCGGGGCCAGGAGCAACGGCTGCCACCCCCCAC
>NW_008794785.1:1504056-1540604 GCF_000699145.1 Aptenodytes forsteri
GGTTGGACTAGATGACCTTTAGAGGTCCCTTCCAACCCAAACTATTCTATGATTCTATAATAATAACCTTAAAAAGTAAGCAAAACAGAAAACATTTGACTTGGAACATACAAATAATAATATTTGGTTTATCAACAAACTATTTTTAGGTGAAACTAGAATTTCATTGGTTTAGACACTTTTAAGTACTATCAAAGGGAAACATAATTCTGGTGTGTCTTACCTTTAAAAGTAAGCGAAACAGAAAACATTTGACTTGGAACATACAAATAATAATATTTGGTTTATCAACAAACTATTTTTAGGTGAAACTAGAATTTCATTGGTTTAGACACTTTTAAGTACTATCAAAGGGAAACATAATTCTGGTGTGTCTTATGCAAAAAAATATTCTATTACTGTAGTCTTTAATTCAACACTAAATTTATTATCATTCAAAGAAATGGTCACCAAGAACTTTTATCACAGTCAATATGATAATGAAAGACTAACTTAGAAGTCATTTGGAGGCAGATCTGGTAGTGTTATTTTCTCTCCTTGAGCAGCCCACTGATTTCAATATCAACATATCATAAGAACAATCTAAGATTTTACTAGCTACAGTTCACATTCTTTAAGTTAAGCTAAGATTTTTTTCAGAGCTTTGTCTAGTTACTAACTGGTTCTGATGATTCTTGTACTTTTTTCCTCTCTTTTCCCTGTTTATGAAGTTTCTTCTTTATTTGCAGACTGATGCAGAGGTGTACTGCCAAAGGGACATCAAATATTTCCAAGGAGAAGGCTAGAGATCAGGAATGCAAAGTCAAAGAGAGGCTAAGAAGCAAGAACGCAGGAAGGATTATTAGCACTCTCCACAGAACAGATTCCTGTAGTTGATTCAGGATGTAAATGGGATTTTGCCATATGATTTTACTAAATTCAGCCAAACATTCTCGAGCACAACACTTGTGCAAAAAAGGTTGAGGCAGGTTCATAAGTACAGATTTATTAATGGGGGCAACAGCTGATAGAATACAACAACTTTAATAGTGAAAGTTACTTTTGGGAAAGAATAAAAAAGGGGAAGTGAGAGAGGAAAAGAGGAAAAAAGTGGGCAAGAGCAAGAGCAAGGGTAAGCAAGGGAAAATGCAGACTCTCACCAGTGGCTGGCCTGGAAGAGCAGTGACATGGTCACAGGTGAGCATTCTCCTCTGAGGGGGGTTCTCTCCAGTGCAAGAGGTGGTGAGGCGGAACCTGACAACAATGGTGATGATGATTTCTTTGCCTTGCCTTTAGCCCTTAGCACTATTTACTTTTTGTCATGACCCTCTCTAACTCCCTATTATTTGTTCCTGTTTGTGATGCTGTTAGCACAGATTGATGCATACCAATCAGGTATGAGCACTGCATATTGATTGTCTGTTAAGTTTCTGTGCACATGTATTATTGGATAAAAATGGTCAAGCATTTAAAGGGCTATTGTCTATTTTATTATGCGCTATGTTTAGTTTTCTCTATATTAGAGAAAATTGGGAAAAAAAAAACCAAACACCTAAAATCTGGAAAACAAGGGGTGTAAAGAAGGGTGATTGTCATGCCAGTGGTAGCCACTTCCCATGAGAACCTGCTGTACCAACACTATCAGGGTTGGCAGATGCAAGCCCATGAGACCAACAGCATGACAACAACAGTGTGGGAACAAAAGGAAAAATAAAACCACAGAGGCTCCGGTAAAGCACTTCCACAGCAGCATACGTGAAAGGTTACAGAGCTGCAGATAGCATGCCCTTACCATTACTAAGGCTAAGGCACTAAGGCACGTCAGGCACTGTGCAACAGTATGTGTTATTCTATAATCATGTTCATGATTGTATTTTGTAGCAAAGAGATTTAGTCTGTAATTACTTTGTCTTGTTAGATTTTCTTTTTTAAGATAAAAACTTACACTTAGCTTTCTCTGTTAAAGCCATTATTTTGCAAGTTCTACATAATAATAATATGGAAGTACAGAGGGATAGCAACAGTTCATTTCAGTCAGGGAATTAATTATAATTCACCTTCACATTCATGACATCCATGGAATGGGTATCATCTGTATGTGCCCAGAATATTAAATATTACTTAGGGATAGCATTTGTAGTACTGACTTTAGTTTTCCTTCTAAATTGGCCGTGGATTAAATCAGTATATTAATCTAATGTGCTGAAATAAATAATATAAACATGACAGCTGTTGCATACATTGAATTTTAATGCCAGAATAATCACAGTAACCAAACATCTTGCTCAAAGGCTTTGAAAAATGAACTGCAAGGCAATTAATAAGGGCTAATTTGTTGTTAAGTCCAAAGAAGAATATTTTGAATTGCAATGTTTGTGCAGGCAATTGTTCACCTTAAGAAATTGATTGGGATTTTTCCTTCAAGTGTGTAATGAGAAAACATCGGCATTTGCAGTTCAGTTGGTTGAGATGTTAAAACAACAAACCAACAAGAAGCTACAGTTCTGAAACTGTTTTCTTTGCTTGGTTTACCAGATCCGTTATTAAGAACTGCTGTTTAGTTTTCATTGCATCTCTGTTGATGTTTATGTTTTCATTGCATGTCTGTTGATGTTCAATGTGATGAGAAAGAAACTTACTTTCAGTGGTCAATCCCAGGTTTTACTTTAAGTATCAATGCCAGTATACTTTTTAAACTGATCTGATATTTCTTTGTATACGAATTTAAGTGAGATGAGTTGTTTTCTTAGCAGAACCATAATACTCTGAATTTTCATTCCTTGTTATTCTGACTCTATGTATGAATCATAAACTTTTAATTTGAAACATAAGATATGTATTTTTTGTTTGAAACAGCTATCTGTTGCTTATTGTTCGTGTATGTTTGTGTACTGTTTAGATATGTCCTTTTTATCAGTAACAGTGGAAATATAGACCTAATGACCTTGACAGTTATTTTCTGCAGCACACGATAGTAAAATACTCTGTGAACTCTGCAGAAACAACTCCCATTGATTTACTCCCACTTGGTGGGAGTTCCTTGGATGGCAGAGTGCACTGGGCTATGTCAGATGTCTGTCAACTACATTGAGGTTATGACTAAGGTCTGGGACAGGACTTTCAGGCAGTGCACTACTCTTCCATTGTGTATAGATGACTAATTAGATTTACGTGTTATTTTACTCCTGTTATTTTAACACATGTAACACCTTACAGGTGTTATTTTAAGATACATAGAGGGTAGGTAGATTTTATCAAAAGGTGTGTTTAAAGCCATTTTTTGCTTTCTTTTCTTTTACCCTCACCTTCCTATACTGAGAGTAAGTATAGGGAATAAGAAACTTTGTAAAAGAAGATCATTATTATAAATTTTATTAGCACATGATAAAATCCATTCCTGTACAAAAGATGTGTACCAGCATTAGAGATTGCCAGAGCTGGGGTTTGAGTACATCATAAGCCTTGAAGCCTTGGCCATCAGGTCCAAGAATACATGATCAATTCATCATTTCAGATTTCTATGGAGAGAACAAAGGATTGTAGTATTCAAAACTGTGAATAAAAATTTGAAGACACTAAGCAGCAAAACTGATACAGGTCAAAACTGTAATTTGGAGACAGCTAACTGCTCTGTTCTTTGTATCATATTAATGTCACAACCTAAAGGGTTACCCGGCCTGTGGGTGTTTCAAGATTGTGACCGTGGGTTTGTTGGAGTCTGTAATACACAAGAACACAGAAGCTTTTGTCCTCTAAATTTCTCTACTTTATTACAGATTACCAGAAATGCCATACAAATAGGTACTAGCAAATATACTACCACAGAAATCACCACTCACAAGTATAACTATGGTTAGTAAAGTGAATATATATATCAAGTTATTATAAATTACTCTCAGCAATCAATAACAGAAACAATCAACTGTATAGCAACAATCATTGTAACAGCAACATCCAAATATGTATACACTATTACAGGTTACTACAAACTTATCACTAGTGAAGTAAGCTTATCAACAATATAACAGTGGATACACTTATGATAGAGTACTTGTATGGACATATAATACCAGTATCAAGCAAATTAGGCAGATTTCAGAAGGGACTAAACCATCTCAAGGAGCAGGACAAACCAATCCCTGAGTGGGGGACCCAGCCATCCCAGAAGTGGAAGAACGAACTGAACCAACCTCAGAAGTGTGAGCCCAGAGGGGGACCAGCAGAGTAACAGACAGTCTCACTTCAAAGATGATCCACATCACAGACTTTGGAGTCAACCAGGAGTCCCCAGCAAGGGTCCAAGATCTTATAGAAAGTTTGTGCAGAGAGTTCAACATGTTTGGGAAAGGAGTAGTACATGCAGCATGGGAAGTCCTCAGAGAGAGAGGCTCCATTTTAGACAAAAACTAAGTCATTTTTATACCTGGGGGACATAGGACACCACCACTTCAAGCAGCCAATAGATGTTGTTAATTTCACCTGGGGCAGCAAATAGATGATGATGTTTTCTCTTCTTTCAGACCAATTTTTGCTTTTCCAGACTGCTTTCCTGTTCTTACAGTTAGAACAGCCCGTGGCGGTTTCCAATTCTTACTTTATCAGGATGTTTTTCCCTTTTTCCAGACTATTTTTCACCTTTTCAGATGTTGAGTTGCCATTACAGTTGTTTTTGCACTTATCAATGATATCTGAGGATGTCACCAGTTTCTAAGTACCCAGCTGTACTTCAAACATGCCAGCTGCGCTTCTCAAGGATGCTTCTGGTTCACAGGCCTAGTTCCCAGCCTAACAGTTCCCAGGCTGGCAGGCTTCTTCTCTGTCAGTATTTGAGCAGACATCTTCTGCTCAGTAATTTTCCCCTTCTAACCAAGTTGCCTTTCTGGCTGTTCACAACAATTGCTAACTCCAAAGACCCTTGTCCCACGACCATTCTCTCTGGAACCTCTCTGTTCAGGCTGTGATTCTTACTGCAGCCCTTGTGGTTTAGCTGGTGACAGCAGAATAGGCTTGAACCGTCTCATACAGTATTCTCCAAGGTACTGTGCTTTATAACTGTCTTCCAAAATGAAAGAGGCAATTTACCAAACAAGCAACCACAAATAGAAGTGTTCCATTCTTGCAAAACATGCCCTTTTTCTCAACCCTCCTAACCTCATCTCCTTTCCACAGAGGTAATAATTAAGAGAAGAATGGGAAAGGTGGAGAAAAGACACCCTCCTCTTCCAGTTGTAAAAATGCTGGACTAAGGAAACAGCCCTTGGCAGCCTCTCTTCCAAAGACACATGATGGTGAACCTCAGAACAGTCTAGCCAATGTAGCTGAATTGCCCCAGTGCTGAGAAATACAAGAAGGGCACACAACAGTGTGAGAATAATCACGTCAATGTGTGTGGACAGATTTGAAAAAGTAAGTTCCTTTAAACCTGGAATGCAGGACTGATTCAGCCTCACATGGATATAGCACTCTCTGATAAGGGGCTCAGGGGAAAACCATGGATGATTCTGTGAACTGGAATTACTTTTTTTTTTTCTTTTCTCTTTTCCTTGCATAAAAGTAGGTCCATCACACAGGTTCTCATGAGAATCAATCATCCCTCATGGTGCTTCCTTATGTGAATATGAATTTCCCATCCATATGCCTCAGCTTTCTCCAGGTTGATGCTGAAAATAAAGTAAAAACTAAAACTCATGAAAAATACGTCTTTTGCTTTTTTATAGGCTTATAACTACATGTACTGATTTCACCTTTGAAAATCCATTATAAAACCTTCACCTTCTACAAAGATGATTTTAAGGACTCAATGTTCTATCATATTGTCTTTTTAGTAACTGACTGCTGGACTAAAAGCCTTCCTAAAATGCTTTGAGATTTTGGAAAAAGGATGCTTTATAATGGGGAATCAGAAGTCACTGTTCCATGTATTTTAAAGCACTTCAATAAGGCTTTGATTGATGCCTAGAATCATGGTTGGTTTTTGATGGAATGCTGTGGCTTATATTTCTCTATTTTGTTTTTTGCATATGCACTCATTAGTCTTTAATATTTATTATATTTCTAGCTAGTGTTGGTATGATATGTGAAATAAAATTTTTAGCATTTGTGTTGTGAATTAATAGTATTTATCTTGTTTTAATGTTTTATAGCATAAACATGGACTTATATCCTGAAAATCCATACTTTCCTGAGCAAGTGTTACTTCCAAGACCATCCTGAGTATCATCTTAAAGGCAAATAATAGACATGTGAGAGACTCGAAGAATAAAGCCAGACTTGGTTCCCTATTTGCACTACTTAAGGGGAAAAAAACCCACAAGTTTTTTATCTTGTACCACATACTTAAGCAAGTGAATAGTGAAATTCATGGCAGTGCAATAATTTCTCTCATTCTTATATCTTCTAATTCAGTTTTATGTCAGTTTAGGTGTGGAAAATAATAATTGGGAAAAAATCAGAGTTTCATCTTGTCAATTAGTCTCTTGAAAGAGTCCACATACATTTAGTAACATAGTTCAATTATTCTTCAACTTCTTAGTCCCAGAGCTTCTATCCATTCATAGTCTTTTGGCAATTTCATCCAAAATAAGGGGCTTTTTTGTTTTTAAAATTTTGAATGGAGATATTTTGCTCTTTTTCCCTCTTTTGTCAGTGAGGAGATCAACCTGATGGAGTAGGTACAGATCAAACTT
The DNA here is from genome assembly GCF_000699145.1 of Aptenodytes forsteri. Taxonomy (NCBI): domain Eukaryota; kingdom Metazoa; phylum Chordata; class Aves; order Sphenisciformes; family Spheniscidae; genus Aptenodytes; species Aptenodytes forsteri. Next base: position 1,510,722 of record NW_008794785.1, read on the forward strand.
GTTTTTAACAAATGTTGTATAAGAACGGTAAAATTTATTGGGAGCAGCCCAGATATATCGCTTAATGTTCTCTCTTGATCTTTGGAGATTCTGCAAATTCTGGAGGGAAGAACAAAGGGGGGGGGTAAGATGAATGTATTCTTCTTTAAAGACCATGGATTCAAGCCATCTCTATCAGGCATTAAATACCAATACCAAGTAATGAAAATAAACTCAAAAAAAATATTAAACAGAATTAAAAGTAACCACAGGACAGAAAGGTTGAGGCTGGTAGGGACATCCGGAGGTCATCTGCAGCCCTCCAAGCAGGGCCATCAAGAACCAGTTGCCCAGGACCATGTCCAGATAGCTTTTGAATATCTCCAAGGAGGGAGACTCCACAACCTCTCTGGACAACCTGTGCCAGTGCTTGGTCACCCTCACAGTGAAAAAGCACTTCCTGAGGTTCAGAGGAAACCTCCTGTGTTTCAGGTTGTGCCCATTGCCCCTGGTCCTGTCACTGGGCACCACTGAAAAGAGCCTGTCTCCATCTTCTTTACATCCTACCTTCAGATCCTACCTTCTTTACATTCTACCTAGCTTCTCCAGGCTGAACAATACAAGAGCTCTCAGCTTTTCCTCATAGGAGGGATGCCCCAGTCCCTTAATTAATTAATAATTGATTTTATTTTTCACCCACTTCCTAATGGTGACTTCTTAATTTTCCTAATTTGAGTGTTTATGATTGTATAATTCTTCAGCTAGTTTTTGTAGAACTTACTGAAAGAGAGGTATGTTATTGATCTCATTCCATTGTATAGTCTCTACACATCAATATTAGAACATTTATAATTTCAATTATTTGTACCTATAAAGCTGTTGTCTTGGAACATACAAATTGTACATGACGTCTCATCTTTCAAGCTACTAAATCAAATCCTTTCCTTCACAATTTCATTTGGACAGAAAATGTAATCTGTACTCCAATGAAATATACATTAGCTTGTTTCAAATTCAGTCTGAATGAAAAAGAAAAAAAAACCAAAACCCCACTGCAAGAAATTACTTTTTTAATCAGATTAATCTCAATTACTCCAGTAAACCAGTTCCTGTACTGAGCAAAATGCTGTTGAAGCAATCATAAGGCAATTACTAAGTCTGAAATTGACAATGCTCAGTTTTTATGGTGTCTGGTTTTGGGGTTTTTTTTTCCAAATGATTCCTGCTTAATATAAACCAGATTATTTTTTATTCTTTTCCAAGTGTGAAAATACAACACAGACACATGGATCTAAAACCAGTTCTGATTGTAAAACCTCACTGTTTTCCTTTGGTTGTAGGGATTACTTTTTTAAGCCTGTATAGGTGCTTGCCAGAAATATAAAATAAAATGGAAGGGAATACAGGTGTATACGCAAATACACAAATACTTGTACAGAGTGAAACTCAGCTTTGGATGACCTCAAGCTATTTCTGAAGTTTAAAGTTGGAAACACAGCTTTCAGATGATCCACTTCCATTTAATTCAGTCTTGCCTTTATTTTTATTTTCTCTAAAATCAATGACAACCCATAACTCAGTGCTATTTAATCTTTCTGCTATGCTGACACACGTAGAGGACCCCCTTCAACACTATGTGAATTCATAAAAGCACTGTCTAACTGAATTCTTTCTCAAGACCAACTAGTGCAGCAGTGCCTAACAGAAACTAATCAAGAAAGACTTTTTAACATTTACTTTCATTTGATTGGGTTTTTTTACTCCATCTTGTTTTATTGACTACATAATTTGCTGCTCAGATATATTTATAGAAATAATCATTACACTATTCTTCATTTCTTCCAATCTTTCTGTATGTCTTCTCCATTTTTTTCTCTACAGTTCCCTGTAGATGTTACTCCTGAAAAAAAAGGAGTTCAGTGTTTGAAAAAATATAGTATATTAAGTGTTAAAAACATATTGCTTTGATGGGCAATGTTTCATTGGTTGAAACTGGTAACAAACAGTAACTTTTAGAATTAAGCTACAAATGTTTTTAATAATAAGCCATTAATTAAAATGTGCATGTACAAAACTTATTTTTTTTCTTCATAACTGTGAATATATACAATATACTTGAAAGGCAATTTGACTATTTTCTTTCTAATATGATGAAGTACTAGACAAGTGTGAATGCTTGCTTAAGTTCCCAAGGATAAAAGTTAACTTACAAGATACAGAATGGCTTTTGCTAAGTTTTTGTTGGTTGTTTGGTTATTATTTTTCCTGTACTTCAGAAAATAAAATTATCAAGAAACTTAGTTATAATCATCAAGGTTAGCAAAGACCTATTCAAATTTACTGTGCTGATTTCTATTGTTTTGGCTGAACTGGTCTGTACAATATTGCATAGCTTTCATGTTGACAGTTCTAAGTGAATAACATTTTTGGATGGGGGTGTAGATGAGCCATGGGTGGACAGCTAGGTAACCTGTTTAATAAGCTTTGATAAAGCAAAAACAAGTCCTTTCAACCAAGTTAGTTTGTTTAGACAAGACCATTTCCCTTTGGATATTGTTATGTCTGTTAGCCTGAGTTTGATCTTTTGGCAGCTTTGGGGCCTGCAAGATTGGTTTTATCTAGCCAACAATCTACCTCTAGAAAGTGGAAGTCAGTGGTGAATATATGCCCTAAATAAGCAAGAAACTTAATGAGCTTTTTAAGCTTTAACATCTCAAATGCAAAGGTGAGAACACTATTTAAAAATATTGACATATTAGGTGAGAGAAATGAATACAGAATATTTTTCTATATTTTATTTATTTGATCAAAGTTATTGTAAGTAGAAGAATATATCTATCAACTGTACATATATTTAAATAGTCAGTATTGAAGGAATTATATTAGCAAGAGAGGTAAATACACTCTAATTTTGATTCTTTCAGGAATTCTGTAGGGATGCCTGTTGTGGTTAAAACTGTCTGTTATAAAATGGATTTGAAAAAGCACATCAACATGAGAGAAATGGCATAGAAAAAATACGGTGCTTATGCAATAGGATTAGTAGTTCATGTCAGATTACTGTTCAGAAATTTGACATTAAGCTTTTACTTTTGATCATGTCATGAACTGCTGATCAATTAGAAAGCAAGCTCTAAAGGTACAGTATGTCTTGAGAAAAATCAATAACTCTACTTTGTCCTATTTTGAAGATAAGATGAAAATTTGGAACAGTCAATGCACATTATTGTTACTATCCCCTAGCAGTGGGGAATCCAAATACATACTAAATGGCTATTTAAGTACGATAAAAGGTTGAACTCAGACCTTCTCACCTCATTTTACAGACAACCATTGCAAAATAAAGACCTTACTATTGATGAAAATCTTAACTTGTATATAATTATAAATGGATATATTCATAGCTACACCAGAGCCTACATATCTCACCCCTTAACCAAAATGAAAATCTAATGCACAGGGTACCCAGAGCTGTATGCTGCTGTGGAGGTCAGAATTTAGAAAACAGAATGATATTTTTAAGGTTTTCCACAATACTGGGGAAATCAATCCATCAGCTATATGCTTTAATTCAAGTGGCATAGATTTTCAGTCAACCTCTGCAGAAGACAATTCACCATGGCCCTATACTGCTGCTAAGTGCCTTCTGAGAACTCTCCTCTGTGACCAAAATAGATCATCTAACTGACTAAGACAAGGTCAGGCAATATATGCATGTTACACTTAGAGTTAACTTTTTCAGTTATTCCATTGTAAAAAACACTGGCCTAAGAAACACCATTGCCTGCAGCCATTTTATAATACTTGACAGAGATAAGCATTACACTAGAGAAATACATTTTTGTCTAAGAAATTCCTTTCCACTTTTGCTAATAACATTCACTTCTTCTTTTCTCATTTCTTCAGGAAAATTTTAGAAGGCTATGGAAAATTCCTCCGTGCACAGTTGTCCACCACCAAAACAACAGTAACAGAAAAGCAAGGTAAGATAAATTCCTGAGAGTGAGAGAAGTTTTGAAGATGGAAACAAAAAATATGCCTGGGCGAACCAATCCACCCTCTCCTATTTGGACTTATATTAGGTACGACCTTAAAGATTCATGCCTAACTTTGGGGAACTGCTTGGAAAAGAACTTCCATATAAGATGGTGTGAAAAGGTAAATGTTTAGGTTAGGCTTAGTTCTCACAGACTCATGGACCAGACCTTAAACCTGAAGGCTCATCACAATTTAAAGACTATGCCTGTAATGCACATAGTCATCCTGTACATATATATCTGAGTTAAAACTGAAAAGAGAGATAGTGATGATGAAGTCAGCTGACAAAGTCTGATGTAGCAACTTAATCCCATTCCATGGGCTCTGGACAGTATCGCATTCTACTTAAGAAGTCTTTCTGAACATAATGAAGTCAACTACCTTCTGGACTTTTTTTCTTCTAGGTATTCAACAATTATTGTTTCTAAAAGAAAAATAAAAAAATTCAGGCATAATTTGCCAGCCAAATATTGTCTGACATGCATTGGTTTGTTAAAATCCTGTTAAAAAGTAGTTTTATACATTCTATAGTCCATTCATTAAAGCAAGCAGCAACTGTCCCACTGTTAAAATTATGATATAGAGGGACTAGAATATCTAAAACTCCAACTGTATTGCTACCCATTCCTTGAAAGTAGGTCAATCCTCAGAAGATGCCTTTTGGCCTGATCATCTAACTCTTTTTCTTAAATGTTGCCCCTCTGAAATTAAGTCGGACTGAGTCTTTTCTGACTATCAGTAAAGCTATTTCATTTCTGTTATCTGTAAAACAGGTCCAAAACAACAACCCTATCTGGAGGACAACACTTTTGACTTTACTTCCACAGAGTATCATACTTACATTGTCTAAATATAAAGGATGACAACTGAGAAATTTGAGTTACTGTACAGGTATACCTTTTTTTAATGTTAAAGTTTCTGGGGATGTTTTCTTCTCTGAATGTGTATTAGTTTTTATCTGATCGTATGACTACATATTCTTCAAAGTTTTATTGAAAAGTTGCTATGACCTTCAGTCAATTTTCCTGCATTGTATCCTTTACAAGAGCATGAATGTGCTGGCATTTAAAAGACAGCTATAAAAGCCTACACATGTCAAGACCACTAAATTGAGTGCTATTCTACATACATATGTTCAGAGAGTGAGAAAATTTAAAAAAAAAAAAAAAAAAAAAAGGAAATCTGGGAAGAACCCAGACAGCATAATGGAAGGTAGTATTGGATTTCTGCAAGAAATTAAACTGGTCAAATTCACTGGTACATTCAGTGAATGTATCTAGCTATTGACATATTACCATGATATCTTACATCTAACATGTAGATCCTCTCAAGATTATAATCATGTCATAGCTCATTGATTATGTACTTCACATTGAATATTAGTTAAGAAGAATGGAGATCATTCAGAGTGGAAAAATAAAATAAAAACATATCTGTTGACATGGACCATAAATACTGCTTCCACAAATTCAGCATGAGCTGTTCTTATGGACAAATTCTTATATAAAAGCTTTGAGTCATATATTTCAAAGGATTTTGACAGACAATTAAAAAGATCCCAAGTGTTTGGCCATGCACTCATAAGAAATTAGGTGCCTAAATCCAACACTGTAATTGACATGTCCAACACCATAAGTGTCTTTTGATATAAAATACAAGTTTTATGACCCTCCTGGGACTCATAGGAGCTAGATTGGTAAATAGTTAAATAGTGACAGTAATTGATTAGAAACACCAAAAAGGGTAAGTCTGAAGACTACCAGAATAGAATAGAATAGAATAGAATAGAATAGAATAGAATATTTCAGTTGCAAGGGACCTATGATGATCATCTAGTCCAACTGTCTGACCAGTTCGGGGCTAACCAAAAGTTAAAGCATGTTGCTAAGGGCATTGTCCAAATGCCTCTTACTCCCAATGCACTCCTTGTATTAATCCGGGCTGCTTTATAGCCAAGAATGTAATATTTCTGAATACAGAAGAGAACCTGACAGTAGCATAATGAGAAAACTCAGCTAGAGAGTGAGAGCTATACGCTATGCCTACATTAGTAAATTAAACACGCTCAGGGCTGTTCTCTGGCATTGAGATCAGCTGGCACCGAATGGCCTGTTCCCACACTTTTAAACCCTCGTACGTTCTAAAGCTAGGTGGCTGACTGCAAACATCCTATAGGAATAGCATCTAACCTATGCTATTTGTGAACTGTCACCAGGAAATGTTTTATTCAGTCTTACTCAAAATGTGCTGTGCACCTTTGGGTAGGGCACTCTCCACAGTGGAAAGAACTGTGGGTTAAACTCTGTCGGATGATGGTAGGGATGCTGTAGCTGTCAGCCTGAGAACTAGGTGGTGAAACAGCTCCCCAAAGCTGCAATCAGAAATGGGGCCCAGAAAGTGAATACAGCAGAACTTTGTTTTGCTTCACTTTAAGAAAAAATATGTAGTTGGAATAGTTCTAAAGAATGGCAGTGAAGGCAAGATCTATAGCAGTTATTTCAAAATCTATTTTAAAGTCTATTTTAAAGACTAAGGCAGAAAGTGTTTCACAGGTGAGAAGAATTAAAATTCTGGGTAACAACAAAAGATAAAAGTAGACCAGAGCTTTTATAAATCTTCTTTGCATTTATATTTTCATTTGTCACAAAGTCATTCCTTACATTTCTGTTGCTTGTACACTTCTCCAAAACCTGTGATTATGGAGAACAACTCTCAATAAGGTTGTGCATTTTCTATGTGCATTTCACACAGGAAAAGTTTTCTTTAATCCTTTTTTCTTTCATCCTAAAACAGAAGGTGAGAACAAAAGCTAGGGAACAGCAACAATTGAATCCTTGCTTGTCAAAAAAGAATCAAAACCAGGAAAGAAACAAAAAGGAAATAAGCAAGTCTTTGTAGCAACTATGAATAAAGATATTAAAGAAAAAGTGGTCAATATAAAATGACAACATTGATGAATCCCCTATTTGAAAATACAAGGAAATAGAACTTTTTAATGGCAGTACTCTGATCTTTCTATGACTTTAAAATATTGCTGGTATATATTTTGCTTTTCCTACTAACAAGAAAGGAATGGAGTGGAAAAAAGAAAATAAATGCAGTATAAAATGCACAGCAGTTAATCTTTCTAATTAACCTATGTGCCATACTCCATGTAGAGACATGAAAATCTGTCTTAATGTTTGTTTCTATTTAATATGTGTTGGCTACAACAGATTCTCAAATTAAAAAAAACTCAGCAAGAAGAGAAAAATTACACTAAGAAATCAAGGATCTTTGTTTTAGAAACACAAACTCTGCATCCTCCTGAGCTGACTTTGGCCAGAGAAGTGGAAAACATGAAATTTTGCCTGAAACTACAGCTTTTGAATATTTCTCTCCCAAATGTTCTTTTAAACTGGCGTCCAAAAGATTTCAGATTATAAAGATCATGTAAATCTTGCTTCCTATAGGAAGCAAAATTTGTAAATCACATGAGAAAGGCCAAAATATTTTCAGTGCAATATTGTACAAAACCTCTGAAAACCTTGGGTTTCAGAAAATAAAGTTGCAGCTCTTTGCCCGTTCTCTGATCACCAAGACTGTTCAATACAGTTACATAAACAAACAGACCAAAATTTGAAGACCAAATGGTAAATAATATCTACCCTTATTTCAGCCATCTTCTATACAGAGTGAAATAATAATATTGTTTGACCAACCTATAAGACAATTGAGACATAATTATACCTGTATATACATTTACCATTCAGTGACATTAACTTTCAATCCAGAGGCAATACTTTTTCTTTATGTAGCAAACTCAAATTAAAAAAATACTTTTCATATACTTTTATAGTCAGAAATCTTTATATTTCTTTTTAAGATAGCTCACATATTTAAAATTCTTTGTCCAATATGAAAATCTCCCTTTGAGACAATCCAAATTATATCAGTTTTGACTACTCTAGTCATCTGTATTTCTTCCATGATCCCAATACAAATTTTTATGGTAATTTAATATTCAAATACTTCTTTAAAACAAATGCTTCTTCTTCAAACCTAGCAGAATTCAATTAAACTAATGAATTTCTCTTAATTCACCACAATTTTATAGCTTTCAAATTGGGAATGGGCAATCCTCTGGCAAATTCTCCCTGAAAACAGTTGTTGCTGGAGTTTGTTACCTATGTTCAGCTTCAAAGGTCCTAAAAAGTTAAAGAAATAGGACGAGCTTAAAATTTGAAAACTAATAAATATGCCCAGGCTTATGATAAGTAAAGGCCAAAAAGAATACGTACACACCGATCTAATAATAGAATAGATTTATCTGGTATATTTACACTGTGAACATAGAAGGTGTTTACTGACTTAAAGACATTTTAAGGTAGTAGAAGTATTCACACACACATACTCAGTCCACTTGAACGGAATCCATACTCCCCAGAAGTACATCCTCCCCCCCCAGATTAGATGAACTGGTTGTGGTAATTCCTAACATCTCACATTCTGGGATTAAATTTTAAATCTAAGGATTCCATGATACAATGATGATAGAAGTTACACTGAAATCCACATCAGGCCCACTTAGTTAATTCATGTGATTTTCCAAATACTTTGCTGGAATGGAATAATATTAGAAACTAATATCTATCCAATTTGTGATCCCATGATTGTGACCTTCGGATGAATATATTAATAATTACATATATTAATATATATTCTCATATATATTAATTACATATATTTTATATATATATATAAAAAAATGATCTTAAAGGTCTTTTCCAACCTACATGATTCTATGATTCTAGGAATAATATGCTGCCTATATTGATATCACTTGAACACTTGGATTTCACCTGAATAAAATAATGAATTCCAACAGATACATTTGAGTGGCTTAAGAATTTGCTTTTTGTAAAAGGACTACAAGACATTTCCAGTGTTTTCTTTTTTATGACTTGACCCTTATGGTTTAAAAGAGTTCCATGCTTTGTATTTAAGTCACCAGACTTTGATCTCTATCTTCATTTTTTCACGTAATTGGTGAAAATTTTGGGTAGTCTTTTTTAACTTTAGAGAAAGCAATACCCAATTCATTTCAGTGAAACACACTTTTACAAATAGACCCTATAAACTAAGAAAAAGCTTTGAAAACAGGGGGGAAAGATCAAAGGTCATTAAAGTATCTCAGTGTACATTAAGACATATTTCCAGTTGTTCAGCTATGAAAGGGTGGAGTTTCACAGACCTTTTCATAAGGAAAAATCTGAGAAGTCAACAGAGTAATTTTGGTCCAGCTAAGGAGGACAATATGCAGACTCTTCTAATGTCAGAAGTTATGTACTACACCTCTACATTTTTGCCATAGGTTTGAAGGACATTTAAGGTAGAAATGTTCTTCTGTTTCTCAATCTCTTTTTTAAAGGTAATATTTAAATAATTACTTTCTCAGGACCTTTTCTCAAACCATGTAGAGCCACCTCAAGATACTTTACCACTGCCTAGGTAGTCTGATATCCCTCCCTCTTCAGAAGGTGTGCATTACAGAAATTACATATTCCAAACTTGCCAAATCTCTCAAATTCAGAAAAAAAGGCAAGGAAAAATATTACCAACTTCTTTCCAAAGAGTAAAGCAACATTTTAACTAGTGTCTAGAGCCAGAAAACTTCTTACGTACATAATATTCAGGTGCTAGTAACATGTTGTTGCATAACTTCATAGCCATAGAGACTAAATAACTACAGTGACTATGATTTATTGAATTTCAGAATCCAGCGATCAATTTTCCATTTGCAGCTAATTCAACTGAAATTATCTCTATTTTCACCTCCATTTGACTCAGCCAGATACAAAGAATAGAGGCAAACACTTGTCCATTTTCTGCTGCTGGATCCTTAACTCACTCTTCATATTGGAACTGCTGAAATTATTGCAAATGCAGAAGAAAATTTGTCCAGACCCAAGACCCTATCTTACACTACTAATATAAATTTATTCCATAGAAGTATTTATATCAATTGTTTACAATGCCCTACAGATGACACACCATATATGACAGAAAAATTTCCCTTAGCAAATTTTGCCTCAGCAAATTTTCAGTACTCCTTAGAGTATTGAAAACATGTCCTCTTACAGTGTGTAGATGATAGCACATTAGCACATTTTGTAGGCTGACATAAGGCTACTCTCGCTGCATCTTAAGTAAACACAAATGCAGATGCAGTCTGCTTTCAATGTAAGGCCACCATGAACCTCAGGAGTCTGACTTGAATAATGCCACACCTGAGCTAGTGGTGATGAATCTACATGTATATATCCCAAGTCAGTGCTTTGAAATCTGCATTACAGTTGTTTCTAAAGGGGACTTGATTCTGTCCACAAAGCTCTCTATATAAATTTATGTTCTCTATATAAATATATATTCTCTCATGTATCTTCTCTCCTTGTTTCTTGTCATAAGATAAATGAGCAGAAGGATACCTTTTTTAAATCTCACATAAAATGGGGACCAAAAATACAGGATTCTTACAGTCAAGACTTAGAAGTTCTAAGAACTTCTAAGGAACAAAAAAAATTTAAAGGCTCCAAACAAATTTAACAAGTACAAATCCAAGTTTTGGTAATTTAAAAAAAAAAACAAACAAACAATGTGCTCCTTAAGTTATCTTTAAAAAAAAAAAAAATCTGAAAAAGTAATACAAAGGGGATAAAAAATGAAGCAGGATAAGAACCAAAGCAGTTACCAATCTAGATTCACAGAAGTTGCTCTGCAGAGGAGCAAAACTTGGTAGCCTGTTCAAAACAGGGAATACCTTTCAAAACGTAAGTGAATACCTTTCACTTAATCAGAAAATACAATGAAGTATCATGAATAATTCAGGCAGATTTAAATGCAGGGATATATACACAATGATCAGAGAAAAATGTTAATACTGTTATTAAAAGGAAAATAATGAGCAGCCAATGGTATTACGACAACTACCAACAGTCAAGTAATAGAGCCATTAACAATTGTAGAATACAATTAAAGGCCGATTTTCAGGAATACTGTATGTTCATTGGCACAGACTGGAACATGACTTCTAATGGCTAAATTTCAGTGACTTTTTATAGCAAGCCAATAAATTACAAAATAAATAAGGGGTAGGAAAATTTTTTAAAATGCTAAAACAGGAGGAAAAGAAAAATCCTATACTGTTTATGCTTAGCACGCTTTTGAACACTGCATGTTTGTAGCTTTGTTTAGGTTTGTATGTGTATGTGGAGACTGTGATACTCTCCAACGAAACATAGTTTTATGTTTTAGCTATATAAATAGTATCAGTTTAAATGTGTATACACATCAGAAAGAGGAATCCAGAATTTTATTACTTTAATACATTTGTGAACTTCTTTCTTCCTCAGACTTCCTCAACTGACCTCCTATTGAGGAAGGAGAAGTAGCGTAGATTTCTGGTTATATGCCAACTTATGTGGAAAGAAGCATCCTCTGGCTATCTATGGCAGATTTTGATCCCCAATATTGATCATTTGATCGAACCTCCACTACTGACATTTTGCACAGAATTTTTGTCTACAAGCAGACTGCTATGCACAGCCAAAGTATCACTATTTAAAGGCTGTTTCTCAAATCTTGTCTAATTCTTCATTTCTATTCCAAGAACTAATATTGCTTGCAGACTGAGGATTTCTCAGGTTATTGCATTTGAGTGTCCCACACTGAAAAAAAAAAAAAGATACCTAGGAAGTAATAGAGAGCTAGTAAGATGTGAATAAGATTGCTCTGTCTTGGTGAACCAGTGGTTTTATGAAGACTGCCTGTTACACAGACTTTAAACTCTGGTGTCAGACATGCTGGGTGGTGTACTTCACCTGTGAAGGTTGGCTGCTACAGTATGTTTCCTTCTGAAGTGTGAAAGATTGATGAGGTATGAAAATTTTATTTTTCCATCAAGTGAAAGCTGTGCAATCACCCTTCATGGATGAAACAGTCAATGATGCCTTTTCTTACAGGTAATATGAAAGTGTTTAATTTTTCAGTCTATGCTTTTAGAGAGGGAAAATAATGTTGGCAGTGGTGAGGATTATTAAACTCATCCTCAGAATCCCATCCTGTTACGTAAGTGATGCATGTACTCTCTTTACTTTCAGTACATCTCTATTTTCTTACTATACAAGATGGAGATTTTGGGTGCGTATTGGGTTATAGACTTAAGAATGAAATTATAAAATGCTGTAATAAAATACTACTCTTTTATTTGATGTATTAGGATATCATCAGCCACACTATTGAAGTCCAGACCATTTTTTGTTGGTCTTAAAGGGTAATTACCACACTGCTGATCATGTTCTCATGACTCAGTCTTTTTTTTAATCAGACTTTCCACTCTGCTCTCAATGCTTTCTCCCATTTGTATTATCACTTGAGCAGAGCAGCAACCTTCCGTTTAACTTGAATTTCACATTGCTCAAAAAACTACCAAGTTTCTAGTTTCTTTCTGTGCTTTCTAGTCTCTTCTTTTCTCTTCTTCCTCCAAAGCAATTCTAAGCACATCTTTAAAATTAATTCATCTCAGAGGCTAAACAGTTTAATTTAATTGTTCATCCATTCACTGAAGTGGATATGCCTCCTTGCCAATAAGACTTGAATGCATTGATGCTATATTTAGTCCATTGGCCTTAAAAAAATCCCCTAATGCACTGTATTTCTTAAAACTGCAAACTTGCTTCTTGATTTTTAAAATACTCATTGCATTATAAATAGTCTTAGGAACACAAGAAGCCATTAGACAAAAGGAATTATATGTTCCACTCAGCATTTCTGAGTGCAGGCCTCTCTGTTCAGCTCCCCTCCTTCTTTATTTAAAGGAAAAGGCAAACAGAAAACATTTCAGAGTCTCACATTATCTTAATTCAAGGGTAAAGCTCCATGCAGTTCTATGCAATGTTTTAATTCGTGGAAAGGTTTTGCAATGCATAGCTATTCTAGTAGAAGCAATATAATTAGTGTGTAGACAAGTTTTGCAAGTAGTGATCATCTAAACCTGAGGGTCTTGCTAGTGGAACTGAAAATGTGTGCAAGTTATTGATCAAATCTGGCACCTATAACACAACACTTTAAAACCCAGGTCAAGGAGCTCTCTTTGGGCCAATAACCTCTGTTCTAGAGAAACCTGATTAAATTTTCTGTGCTGATGGAGACCTATTACTTAGGATTCTTCAGTAAACTTGCTCACAGACTGCATACCTTTCTCTGCATCATGCTCCATCGGGCAGTGTAGGAATGTCAATAGCTAGCAGTGACTGGGTTAGCAAACTGTTGGGAAACACACTGCTCTGTGTGCACTATTAGAACCTGCTTTCTATTTTTTCTGTTGTCTTTATATGCACTCAAATAAACCCCTCTTTTACACAGAATTGATTTTCCTCTCAAGTTACTTTCTGTAGATGTTCTGGGCTTCCGTCTACAGCAGGTGCAGCATCTCAAAAGATATATTAAAGATATATATCTATACTTGGGGGGGGGAGGAGAAAGAGAGACAGCGAGAGAGACAGTGAGAGAGAGGCAGAAACACAGAGAGAGCACTAATAACACAAAGAGAAGGATCGAGTATTTCTCTGCTATTTTTGCCAAGACATAACTCCCCTTAAAGGAACAACAGCGAGGTAACACTTAGCAATGACTCTGATGAGTTAAAGAGTTGTCCTATTATCTTCAGATCACTTCTACTCATAGTTTGTTACTGTTATATCTCAGGAAAACACCACCACCCCTCTTCAAAACTTACCTGTTCAAAAGTGTATAGCGACTCTTATAGAACATACTGCCTTTTGGAGTGTGGTGAAAAAAGCCCTGTCAAACAAAATTTAAAAATGTAAAACCTGTACAAAATTATTCTTTATTTCTGACCATCCCAGGAGTGATTTGACAAACATAGGCCTTTGCTGAAGTCACCAAAAATACGAAAGTGGAAAAGGTCAACAGAGTCAAACTAGAAACTCTAAACTAATAACAGAAAATAAACCTACCTTTCCACGGGACTCCCTTGTAATTCCATCAAAGCATATTAAACACTTAATAATGCATAATGATACCCCATGCACTGAATAAATGCTGGCTCATCTGCTTTTCTGCCTGTTACTTTTTTACAAGTTGATTTACTGACCTAAGTAATAACTTTCCTTCCTATGATGAGTGTAACCACAAATTGCCAATATGTTTGGACATTTCTTGTTTATACTAGAAAGCAGAGCAATGCAAGGTACATTGTCTGTGTCTCGCTAAACTACAGCTTTTTCAAGATTCTTCTTTCTTTTTGAAGAATAAATCTTTCCTTAGTGCCACAGTGGATCTTCCTATAAAATGAGTTAATAGAGCAATATACAAGATTTTGTTGGTCTCCAGCAGATACCTGCAGGGCAGAACTGCAGTGGAAGATATTAATAAGTTGAGGGTTTTTTCCCATGACTATAACTTATTTTCCTAGAAAATAACATATAAAATCAGGAGCTTCCCCTCAAGCATAGTGTAGTCTCTGCAAAAACACCTCACCACTCATTTGGCTAAAAAAGAATTGACCCCAAATTTACTATCTCTGTGCCCTCTAAGCAATTCAGAGAGTAGAGATCAAAAAAGACATCCATGGACCTGCAAGTGAGAACATTCAATGGAAACACTGAAATCTTTTGAAACAAGAGACCTCCATACCTTTAGATTGCAGCAAAGAACAAGGTCTGTTTTTTTGATGAGAAGGCAAGTGCTGTACATCATGTAAGCTCCAGGAAAATGCAGAAGTCAAATGCTGTTTTCCTACAGCTGACAATAGCAAAGAATTGTGAGACAGGCTTAATGGAATGCATTTCTGTGAGGTTGGAAAGAACCAGCTTGAAAAAGGAAGACAACTGTAGTGAAAAGACAATGATCAGTGGTGAACAAGCATCTGGATTTGTTCTTATACCAAATAATACTCTGATTGTTCTTAAATATACACACTTCAGCCTCAGAAATTCTGGCTAATAAGCAAACTCTTGGACACTAAGACCTAGAAATGTTCTTTCTATTACCTCCTCCCAATGAAACTACATGCTATTAATGGCTGGTTATTCCTTAGTCTGTGCTATCTCCAGTCTACAATGATGGTAATTTCATTTTGCTTTTGCTGATATTAAAAACTTTCAATTAACTAACTGTAATTTATATTCAATTGTAGAAAAAGTGTGTTTTGATTATGTAGGCAGAATTTACTTATAGGTTCTCAATTAAAGAAAAAAGAAAGAAGAAAAAGGTACACAGTGGGGAATTCAAAGCACGCGATCTTACAAAGGCACATGTATACTGAGCTCCTTCATGAAGAGTTAGCATTTCCCTAAGTCTTTCTCTCACTCTCTTAAAATGGTAGAAGTACACTTATACATGCATATGCATTCCTTCATAAAAAGTAGAAAAATCGTACACACATCATTTCTAAGGAACTTCTAAGTCTGAACTATAGGCTAAAAGAAAACAAACAAACAAACAAAAAGAACTAGGTGGACCTGGCTAGGCAAGAGGTACAACAACAAAGTCATTAATCATGGATTAATCAAATGCAGATGTCCCCACAGTATAAACATTTATCTGTAAAGCGAATGATAACTATACTGACCTTTCTGGATGGATTTGAAGTCAAATATATTCTTTAATGTGCTTATATATTTATACACATCAATGTATTTGCATTTTAATTAAATACATACATGCATACACATATATCTCCAGGACAAAAATTACAACTATTTAATCTTTCACTTTGTTTAATTTGAGATAGTGCACCTTAGAAAAGGAGCTGATTTTCTTTTTAGCATGTACATTTGAATGATGCCACATGCAAAAGTTTTAGTAATATCTATGCCCAAGCTATATTTAAAAAACATACCTCGGTTTGACATAATATTTTTTGTTACGATATCTGCAAGCACTTAAGAAGATAAGGCCAACACCTTCTTTTCTAGGTTTAAAAAAAAAAAAAAAGACAGTTCTAGAAATAGAATCTAAATTTCTGAGTCCTAAGATAGCATTAATTCACTAATCCCAAGTGTGTTCCTAAAGGTATACACCACCACAGGAAGCTTGCACCTCAGATCCCAGATCAACGCACTCTATGCAAAACTTCCAAAGAATTGATATAAGAATAAAGACTGTCAGGCAAAAACAGAGAGCATAGAGGACAACATCAGAATGAAAAGTGAATAGTGGTTTCCCCAGGTAGTGAGATGAAAGATCTTCCCAAATGTAAACAGGAAAGTAGTAGATTAATAGGGTCAGATTTTATTTGAGGGAGACAAATCGTGCGGAAAAAATCCTTTTATTTTGTGTTCTTGGAGAATCCCTAGTATTACAGGTGGTGGTTGTGGGCCTTTTGCTTTTAATTTAACATGATACATTGCAGCTTATTGTAATTTGGCCAAAATTTAATAATACAGGCTGTAATTTTCTATTTCATGTCATTCGATGGCATCCAAGCAGTGAAGAGGAAAGCACAGACTGTAGTTTGAATCCATCCATACTGGTAACAAAGGGTGACAATCTAACTTAACATCCTTTATATATGCACTCAGATTCAGCCTTTAATTATGTTGTGGCATGGTATTTTTACACAGATTGTGCCTCTTTTACTGCACAAAGTTGTTGCTACAAAAATGAAACAGGGCTGTGAAGTAAATCAGGATCTTTACCTCAACTGCTGCCGAAGTTAGATTTTGTGCAGTGAATGAGCTAGGACATTGCAGAACGGAAAAAGATCGTTCCCCAGATAATGCAGATGAACAGCACTCTGGTGAATTCAGTTCACGTCTGTCTCTGTGATGTCAGGCAAGTCATGTAAATGAACATTTCTCAGATGCACACTAACTGTATATTTCTCATGTTTTGAATACCACCAAAAACTGAGGATCAAATTAGCAGACATGCTGAATGCTTAGTAGCTACAACTGTCATCTAGTAGGGCTGTATTTTGGGAAGGGAAAGTGCCAGAAGAATTCAGCTACAAATCAGAAACTGGACATTTAAACTTAGTGAACAGCTTTGGTGCTAATATTTTTGAGTCTTTATTCTTCATTAATTCTATCTCCATATTCATTGTGAAAGCAACTTTAGTAAATGGCTATGAAGCTGTGAAATTCCATAGTGACATCACAGTAGAGAAGTCCATAAGATAATTATCAATTCTGTATTTAATATCTGAACAGTATGAAATACAATAGGACAAGGGCTATACATGGGGTGAGAAAAATGCAAAGGGGCTTGGAATAGCTCCTTTGAGATATATTCCTTCAGGAATAAAGCGGAAGCTTTAGTAAAGTAAAATCTGAAATTAAACTTCCCTGAATACACTTTGAATACAGTTTCATGTTTCAAATTATAAGAACCTGCAATGACAACTGGTGTGAGTCCAATTCTACATTCCAAGGTAAGAGTTTTAGTCCTTTTTTGTGGAGTTATGCTTCGTCACGTCATCGTATTGACAACAGTCAAGTTGTACTGTCAGGCATTTTCCATGGTTAAGGTGAATAACTGAGGAGCAGAGAAGAGGCATGCCAGGAGTTCCTGTGTTCTGCTTCACTGCTGTCTATTCCAAACCTATGGAATAGGCCCAATGGAACAAAGTAAAAACAACAATGCATGTATTCCACTCTCCATAGGGAGGAATGGTATAGACTAAACTTTCTAAACTTAGAAAGTCTGCAGCCTCAGTGAGTATTTCCAGTATTTTTGTCATCAGCATTCCAACCTTACTAAGTTCACAATTAGCTTTTAAAGCATCAGTTTTACAGTGCAGTACAGCATAAGCTTTGAGTAACTTTTCTGTGTAAAATACAGCCCAAGCTGTTACTCACAGTTTTATGCCAGATAACAATGAGTCAACATTTTTAATGATGCATGCTTCTTGTTACTGGCATATGTAAGTACAAGAAGCAGTTCTATGTGTCTTTTGTGTTTGTTTCTGCATGTCCTTCGAGATTACTTAAAAAAGGGATATTTTGTCCAATGCCCCAGATAACATGTAGCTGTTGAGAGTGTTGTGGTAATGCAGTGGTTAATCATAACCTTAAATGTATGAGCACTGAGCATTCCTACTAGAAAGACTCTACTAATTTCAGGATATAATGCAACCCCTGGGTCCAAGCAATGATGTTGCTGAAACGTCCTGATTAATCTTGAATAACTTTAACAGTATAGGGAAATTAGCATAAAATAAACTGACACCACCACCCCAGATTCTATTTGCGGTTTTGGTAGAATCTCAAACCTAGATTAAGAATCCTAACCCATGTTTTAAGGTGAAAACACAAAAACATGTATATGTGAACTAGCTGCCTAACCTCAAATTCTTGTCAATGGAGATACATGTTTCAACTCAATTGCCTCAACTGTATTTCATGCCATTTTCGATGCCTACACTTGCCAGCCTCCAGCTGCTGCCCAGAAGGACATGGATCACTTATAAGTAGTATGCTATATATGAAAACTCCATGGCTCCTACATCTGTACATATGAAAAAATGTATGTTATAAACCAATATGACTAGAAGTAGGAGATAAATATTTACCCAACTTGTCTAAAAAGTACATATATGGAGAGGTTTATATGTGGTTGCTAGGTGCATGGAATACATCATAAAGATGGCTGTCTCGAGATAAATACCCAACTTGTCTAAAAAGTACATATATGGAGAGGTTTATATGTGGTTGCTAGGTGCATGGAATACATCATAAAGATGGCTGTCTCCTTCATCTCTGCTGAACAACCTCCTTTTGATTTTTTTGTTGTTTGTTTGCTGCTTCTTTGAAACAACAGAACTTTATTCCAAGCTATTTGCCATGAAGCAGTTCTGCACTGGTCAGACCCCTGCAAAAGGCAAATCTTCAGTAACTCTTTTGCTTTACCTGCTATCTTTGTGATTTATATGATCAAGTAAAATTCATAGCATTTGTTTTTAAGGCATCTTTCAACCCCGAACATTTCCTAGGCTGTGTACATAGAGAGGTCAGTAAATTTGGCATGAATAGTGAAGCTGCGAGTTATACAGTTCATACCAAACCCGCAGCAGTAAAATCTTTATACTGCAGAACTGCATATTCTGTAGAAAAGATTCCACATATTACAAAGTAAAGCTATTATAGAAATGCTTCAGAGAGTTTTTAGAAGTGTTATTGGTGCTGTTCTCTGAATACAGTCATCTATAAAACTAGTCTGCCTTACACAAAATTTATCCATAAGCTACAGGCCTCCAAGGAAGAAAAAAATATAAAATAGCTTTTCTGTACACCATGATGTTCAAATCTCTTGAGCCGATATTTATGAATGTTGTGGGCATAGACCAAACTTGTCTGCATCTTATTCAAGGATTCAAGGATGAAAGACAGCCTTCATGTGCCTGAGGTGCTGTGCAGCTTCTTCTCCTCCCCACTTTGTCGCCTCCCCGATAGTCTTGTGTCAGGCCAATTGTCTGACATGGGCTTATGTGGTAAGGGTAGGAATATAAAAAAGAACTGGAGCTGGAAAGGCAGGCATACTTGTCAACAGCTGCACAGCACCGCATCCTTTTTTCTTTTATTTCAGAGATTTGGAAAGAAGTTATGACAGTGCACCACAGGCACAAATCACACAGTTGACTGTGGCAGGGTAGAAAACCAAGAGATGAGGTTTACGGAGAGGTCTGTCATGTTCTTTCACTCTGTCTCCTTGGGAATAAGGAAAAAGATCAGTTAGAAAAGTTGACTTTATACACATCTATGGAGTGAGCACTTTGGGAGCTTTTCAAAACTCCCATATCTTCTCTTTACTGCTCATGTTAATGGTGGGTTTAATGTTACTTCTGCATTGTATGTGTGTATGTAAGCAAGGCATACTTCTTTTATCATTTGTATGGGTTTTCTTAATGAATTCTACAATGTACTAGTACCCAGAAAGCTGTATCAAGTTCTAAGCAAGTGTCAACCAAGTAAGTTATAGAGTAAAAAATACTTAAATAAAATTTAATCAAAATATTTGGATATCCAAAATGCTATTAAGTTCAGGGTAATGATTATGGGGATATCCTGAAGCAAGATGAGATGCTCAGGATCTCCAGAAATCTAGGGATTCTAGAAGAAACTGAGTGCCAGGTTGTGCTAGTAGGGAAGCCCAGCAGCATGGTGATCTTTGCTGATCTACATGCGTGATAACCTTTCATCTACAGCCATTTGCTTTTCTAAAAGAGAAATCTCAGTGTCAAATTTTAAGTTGAGAGGCATAATCAGAATCAACCACAGCTCATTCAGATGCATAAGGTTAAACAGGATACTGTCACCAAGAAATGGGTAATTCCAAGGTTCCAAGTTACTAAAGGCTCGACCCCTTCCAGCTGCACTGAAGCCTTAGCCCCAGAGTACAGAGCATCCTCTGGTCAATTAAATGAACATAGGTAGGCTTGTAAATACCAGATTATTTTAGGGTGTTGTTTTTTTTTTTAAAATTTAATTAAGAAATATAAAACAAAATAACAGTATAGAAATCAGAGCAGATATAGTCAAAATATAGAAGAGATTCAAAAGAAAAATTTACATGCTACATGTGCCTTTGCAGTGAAGTTATGTTTTTGGAAGTATTCTAAGATACTGACCTGAATAAAATTTATTTGTAATGATTTGCTAAATCCAGGGTTAAACACAACTTCACCTGTATGAAGGTAATTTTTATTGAAATCTTAATACACTTTACGAAAAGCTAAAAAGATATAATCAGCAATGAACCTACTTTTGATATGTTTGTTAATTCATATGAAATATAAAAGTATAGTAAATTACTTTAAAATAACAGAGACATTCTCATACTTACCACCTTATTCTAGATTCAAACACATAAATACAGGTGTTTACACATAGATGCCTGCTCATAAGAAAGATCTATATCCTCCTGTTATGATCAATAGAGATCTAGTGAACATAGTCAACATACCTAAAGAAGGATTCAGACAAATTGTAGGGATTTGATTCAGTTTCCTAAACAGACTCCTCCAGTGCCATATACTGCCTGGCTTCTCATTGTTGTTCTACTTGGCTACAGGTTTCTTGTGCACTCTGTCATACCTGCCAGCCCCGTGTCCTGTTGTATCACAGAATACTGCCAGTAGCCTGTATTGGGAAAGTGGATCAAGCACTCTGCATCTACTTCAGGTTAAATTGAAGAGCTCTCTAGACTCCGCTGGCTGCCTTGATTCAATTTTCAGTGACTGTAACAGAAGGTTTGACAACTTGTTTGTATTTAGACCCCAAAGATACCAGGACTTGGTGTATTCACAGAAGCAGACCCATTCTGTGCAGGCCCTCGAGATAACTGTGGCAGCTACTGAAGTAGCAGCTGATGGCCGACAGGATACTACGAAGTATCTTAAATGGCATCAGCTACCTATATTGAGACCACTGAATCAAGGCTCGGCATCTGAAGCTGTTGCAATTAAAGACCAAATTGGTAGAGCAGAGACTGAATGAACTCAGATTCCAAAACACTTTAATCATGGACATATTGTAATTTTATGAACTGCACAATTTCCCTATCTCACTGAGGAGACTATGTGGTCCAGGAGAAAAGTTGGGTGAGTTAATGCAGCAGTGTGGTTCCAGCCATGTGCCATGTGGTCCTAGGGCTGCGCTGTGGGTGCTCCCATCATGGGCTGGAGCTTTGGTGTGTGGTGGGATGTTTGCACCTGTGTCAGAGCTGGCTGGACTTGGCTGCAGCTGACAAAGGATGGGTCATGCCGTCCTCATGCACTGAGCACCCTGCAGACCCCCGCTACCCAAACACTGAAAGTCCTGTCTAATACAAAATTTGAACCTGGAACCCCCACTTGATTGCTTTTAAAGTGTTTCTAGTTCAGGGAAATACACTGGACAAATAAGTGCTCGCTTAGTGTGAACTGAAAGAAAGTTTACCTTTTATAAAATTCTGTGAGCTTGTACACAAATATTGTATTGCATATGCGTATATACATATGCATAAAACTAAAGAGACTTATTAGAAGCATCTCTGCATCTCAGGACACATGGTATCTGGAATTAAGACCTTAAGCATTTTCTGTATTTATATGATTGTTTTTCATTTTTAATTGCAGTTTGTCGTGGTTTAACCTCAGCCGGCAACTGAACACCACAGAGCTGCTCGCTCACTCCCCCCCAGTGGGGATGGGGGAGAGAATTGGAAGAGCACAAGTAGTGAGAAAACATGGGTTGAAATAAGAATAGTTTAATGATTGAAATAAAATAATAATAATAATAGTAATAATAATAATAATATACAAAGCAAGTGATGCACAGTGCAATTGCTTACCACCGGCCAACCGATGCCCAGCCAGTCCCCCAGCAGCGGCCACGCCCCGGCCAACTCCCCCCAGCTTATGTGCTGAGCATGACGTCACATGGTATGGAATGTCCCTGTGGCCAGTTTGGGTCAGCTGTCCTGGCTGTGCCCCCTCCCAGCTTCTTGTGCAGCTCCAGCCTTCTCAGTCGGTAGAGCACGGGAAGCTGAAAAGTCCTTGACTAGTGTAAGCACTACTTGGCAACAACTAAAACATTGGTGTGTTATCAACATTATTCTCACCCTAAATCCAAAACACAGCGCTGTACCAGCTACTAGGAAGAAAATTAACTCTATCCCAGCCGAAAACAGGACACAGTTGCAAAGGGAAAATAAGTCCACCTTAAGTTTTATAAATCAGATTGAATCTGAAAGTTAGAGAGGTGAAATATGGTTTTCCCTCTCAACTCTCCTGTTTATACATAAAACCTAAAGCAAACATGACAAAAATCACAAGTAAAGGCTTCCATTGCTGATGACCTTTTACACCAAGTAATTGCTTTATACAGGTATAGAAAACAAGACAGAGCTGGAATTTGTTACACAGTATTGTGCATCTACAACATTTTTCAAAATCTTTGATATTTAGGACTGACTTCATATAACAGGTGACCTTATAAGAACTCCTTTCATTACAATCCGCTGTTAGTTTAGAAAGCAGTGCACTACTGAAGTGGCTGAATTATAAAGAACAATTTAAAAGAATTCATAAAAGCCATAGTTCTGAAATAATGAATTTTTTGTCTGTCAAAGCAGACCTGTCAGGGATCTTTGATGTAGATGTTAATATTTATAGCACCATATTCTTGTATAACACCTACCATACTGGGTCATGTGCTAGCTGAAACATCAAGGTACTACTGCAATATAAAAATGTAATATGAGAAATACCTGTAATTATGTAAATCCCTGTGGCATGTAAAGACTCAAAAGAAAGATGAGGCAGAACTCAAAATAAGGTCAGACAGAAATTATAGTGGTTAGTGATCTATAACACTTCTTCACCATTTATTAAAAAGGCCTGTCCTTCAACCATCAGACTGGCCCTCAGAGTCTTCAGCATCTCCTCAAAGATCTGTTTGGGAGCCAGAGGCTAAAAACAAACAAACAAACAAACAAACAACAACAATAATAAATACAAGTATTTCCATCTGTCATCAAAGAGTGACTCTATTTGAATTCTGAAATTAAGCTGTAAATGGTAAATAGTGGAGGTACCTTTACCACAGAATACTTTATCAAAAGGTTCACTCACTTCTCCGCTCCTTCAGATCTCCAGAGCAAATCATATGGCCCACACTAGCTACACCAGAAATAATGAATTTGATTCTTAACCTTTTGAGTGAAATTCCACAGTCTGTATGGTGCAGGGGCTCGGGTTAGGTCATTAAGTGCCCTCTTTCATCTTCAGATTTTTTTGAATTTAGCTACAGTGAATAGTGCATCTGCCGTCAAGATATTTGTGGTTACTAAAACAAATTATACTAAGGGATGTAACTTGTGGCTACCTTAGATCAGAGCATGTTAGTCACTCACCACTCAATACTTTCTGAGGAGACAGCATCATTCTCCTTGCAATTTCTATGTTAAACCCCACACCACTCAAAAAGATGAGTGGAGAGATTTGAGAAGCATTAATCCTGTAAGTCAGTAGAACAGATATCTTCCCAACAGATACACAGTATAGTTATGGATAGCAGTCTTTCAATAAGCTAAAACAACAATTAAATATATTATTTTACCCTTCTTCATGTGGAAGTCTGGCTCAGTTTCTGTTAGCCTCTCCCATTTTCACCCCATTTTCTTTTCCCTTTAATTAACAAGCTTTACTCCCGAGTTAGGTTAATATTAGTGCTTTCTCTCACTCATTTTCTCTTTTTCCTTTGAGGGGTGAGCTCAAAGAATTTGATTTAAATTGCATTTTAGCTTTCTCCTTATCCTGTTAACTAGTGCAATCTATGACTATGACTGTTTGTTGATCTTGGAATAACAATTATGCCTTTATTCAATACTCCGTCTCTTCCAAACATCATTTAAGAAAGGTTAGGTAAATCTACACAGCCTGATCCTTAGGATAGCGGCAGGAATAGCCAAAACATATAGGTATACATATATCTTTGGGCAAGAGGGACAATGGAGGAAAGGACATGAAGAGGGAGGAAGCTAATGAGGTTCTTTGACCTAAGCCTGGGCAATGAGTCCTATCTATGTTCCTTTCAAAGGGGGAAAAGATAAACTGTTTATGATTCTCAGGGGTGCCACAGTCTGAGTTATGGGAGCATCCGTTGGGCAGTCATATGAAACATGGTGTTTGTCTGAAGCCTTTCACTGTGATGCTCAGGGGGTTTTGTGCTGCTTCCTCTCACCTACTGTATTAGTGGTTCCTACTCCTTAGTACATAAGTTGAAAGGAGTTTCCCCCTGAGACTGAAACTGTTTTCTGTTTTTATGCTGACCTTTGTGTGCTATTTCTCCCTTAACAACAGAGAAATTATTAACCCATCTGAAGGAAGCAACTGAAGGAGTCATGCGTAAGTTTCCTGCTATTTCATTCCAGAGGGATTTGTTCCTTCTGGCATTTTGGGAGTGGGTTGGAGGAAAAGCAGAAGCTTCCAACACATAAATGTTGGCCAAAACTATCCTGAGCTACTATTACTCCTTGGCGTTTTCTGTGGTAAATTATAGTCAGGGTCTACCTTAGCCATCGATGGTCAAAATAACTTTGAATGAGGCACTTTCTGTCTCAGGACAGAGTTTTGTGAGGTATTGTATCTTGCAACATGTTAGCAATCTATTAGAAAGAGAAGGAGATGACCACTAACATTATTTACCTAGAATAATTGTTTTTCTTACTCCCCAAAAAGTACTTGGAAAAAACATATTCATATTGTGACAACAATTCAATAAGAATAAATACTGAACAGGAGACACTCCCTCTATTCATTACTAATGTCATTATTTATTTCTTAGTGGGAGGGTTCATAGTCCAAATTCAAAAGGAAGACAAGCAGAATTCATCAAATAAAATGAGGCACAAGCTAATATAGTGAAAACTGATTAGGGATTGCCTCCTCAGTAAAAAAATCACTTTGACTGTAATTTATTCATGAAAAGACTCAGCAGTCAGCTTTGGTCATTTGTGTTTATATTTTGGTTATGAGATGTTTCTTCCATTTGATTATCTGCTTATTCAGCCAAGATACCTAAACATGCCTGGGAGATATTTTCTGTTCAAACCCTTGCACCTTGACAAAGTGGGATATTTCCTCCTTCTTCTCTGAAAATATAATATAGAAAATCATCTAGAAATGAAAGAGTATTAACAATAAGCCAAATCTATCTATAATGCAGCAATTCTATATAGTTTTGTATTTTTCTCACAGTCTGATCTGTTGATGCTGTCTTTCTTTTATGTATTCATCTCTTTTAACCAGTCCCTCTTACTGTAACCCAAGAGGGTTAAATCCAAGAAAAGACAGGGATCTGTGTTATTATTGGATGAATAACTAACAGATAAAGGACTTAACCTGAAGGATTTACTTTGGCCTCTTGCCCTGCTAGACTGGCACACAGTCATGAAAGCAATCCTAAAGGGGAAAATCAGGAAGAGTGGAATGAAAGCAGTAACTGCAGAGCAGTTGGGTCTACATTCCCTTTCAGACTCTGGTAGAACGATAAGGAAGAAGAATCCTATAATGTGGACGGTCAGGCAGAATATGTGAGTACATCCTCAGGAGAATGTCCCAAAAAGCTGAAGTTTAGGGAGTATGCAATAAGGACAGCTTCTTCTATACCTGCTCTACACCACACAAGGAAAATGCACAAATTCCAGTCAAGAAACTCTTTTGCTACGCAAAGAAATAGTGCAGAGGGGCAGATCTAGAGGCTAATTATCAAGCTTTACAGAAGTGATTCTTAATCTTTTCTGCTCTTACAAGTTCAGCGTTACACTTTTCTATGCAACTCTGGGCACAGTTCAAAGACAATAATCTTTTTCCCATTTTTACTTATAAGTAGAAATCAGAGTTACATAAGTGTTATGATCTCTGGCTTGGAAACTGGTACCGTACAGCTTCTCCTAGCTGCTGCTCTGGTAACCGGTGCCCAGTCCAATGGAAAAGAAAACAGGAAGATTCCCCCATCGTTAGGATGTAATATCCCATGAAATTTCACTGTTGTTGCGTTTTCTATTTGAACTTTCAATGCCCGATGGCTCTGAATCAAGTCTCCATAAAAAATTGAAATCCTATTCACATTTCTTTCACCATCGTTTTTGAAAGGACTCCATCTGTACAAACTGTCAGAGGTGAAAAATTCATTATGATGGCCTTACACAGCAGACAATATGGGTCTGAAGAGTATACTAAAATGTAAGGGGCACAGCTTTTGTCTGTGCTCCATGTTCCATTCCCCAGATAATTTGTCATTTTTGGTAGATTTAAAATAAAGGTAGGTTAAAAAAAGCCCAAAACTTATTGTGTGGAAATAACATAGACCAAAATACATGTGAATGTGCAGAAATGCCATTTTTAGACAGTTGGGAGTCACATCATGCAGTTCATTATTTGGCCAGGCAGTATAACCAAAAAAAAAGTGTTGTTTCCTTTTAGCTGTATCTATATCAAATAACAAATAACAACTCTTGCAGGTAGGAACTTCATTTCTTACTATGTAAATGTATGGAATAGCAAGACACCAAAGTATCATGGATGATTAATAGGACATATTTTTGTATGAAAATGTTTTTGATGCTACTGAAGCAGTTCCCCAGGGTAACTCAGTATATATATACACATATTTAATTCTTTATCCAATGTTGTATGACCATAAGAAGTTAGCATACAATAAAAGAGACAACAAACTGTTTCAGATCTTAATCAATCATTTATGCAACTACCAGAAAAAGGACCCAATATTAAAAGTAGCCAAGTACAAGTAATAGTTTGAAATATTACTACTAAAATCTAGCAAAGTTTTTAAAATTTTTTTTTTTTCACCATTGAAGCAGGTTTTCTGCTAAATGAAACTGTAAACTGATGATTTTAATTAAGATCTCCCAGTTGCTGCTTAAGATTTTGCATATATCATAGATTAACATAAGAAACACTAAAAATTAACAGGTCAATTGTGGATAACTTCAAATTTTGAAGTAACTCAGACAAAAAAGTTAATTTCTTTTTGTTTTTCCAGTCAGAGTTTCCTTAATACCTCTAAGTGCTTGATATACAAGGAGTTTACATACTCCTATTCTAGTGATATTCTAGATATATATCACTATAACTATGTTTCAGACATGCATTCTACCTGAGGCAGAGGACAATAATTTCTCAATATGGATTTTCTTCTCTCTCTTTGTTTTTTTAACCATTCTTTATTCTATGTGCAGCAGCACCACTTGCTGTTCAGAACATTAAATAGCTTTAGAAAAGGTGGGGGTTTTTTCCCCTGCTTTAGCATCCTGTAAGCTTATATTCAAGTGTGATGAGATATCCTAGCCAAAGAAAAACTGAAACAAACCTATTGAATTGCTTTTAAACAATACATGTTTATAGTACTCTACTTGCAATGGCAAGAGATTAAAAAAAAAAGCAGGCTCTGGATTTCAGTTAAGTATATATTTTCAAACAGGTTTCACTAAACATATGTGGAATTTTAAAATAATTTTGGTGGTTAAAAAGTCATATTGCAGAGTAGCAATATCCAGCAACAAGTGTAACCTTGAAGCTCCTTAGCCTTAATTAGTGTTTTATCTCCACAAAAACAACTCCAACAATAACATTCTTATTTTTTTACAAGAAAACCACCCATTTATCCAGAAACTTTGGAATCATATATATACCAGTTTACCAGTTTTAGAAATACTGAGTCAAAGAATTTGTAAATGGCTAAAGCACAACTCTAAAGTGTATCTTCCAAAAAGGTGTTCATTTCTACAAGTAGAAAATTTAACGTTCCACATTCCACTCCACATTTCAGTCAAGCAACTAATCACAATGATACTTCTGCCCTGTAACAATAGATTATTTTTTTGCTTTGGTATGAAAATAAAAGCTTTGAAATTTGGGGGAATAGACCATTTTGGGGGTAGGTTTTTCATTGTGTTTTTGTCTGTTTCAGAAGGAAACAAGGTCTGATAAAATAGAAAGAAGTCCTTGAGTAATTTCTGACTATGGCTGCATTAGCATTATGACAGACCATAGGATTAGCTTTGTACATAAACTGTTGCTTAAGGGTCCAACATCTGCTCTGCAAGTATTTGGGGGAGTTTTACTCTAGGCTGGATGTGTGCTCATAAGCATCTTGTTGCACTCGCAGCACACATCTTCCCCTACATCCACACACAGCCCAGTTCATGCACTCTGAGACAGCCCTGTGGTGTGAACCAAAACACAGAATAGAGAGATTTACTTTAAAACTGCTCTCCCAATGCAAACTAAACATTAATGTAGACACAGTGTCTGTGGCTTTTCTTGGCCTAGTTGTTCAACACCATTTTAAAGACAGCAAAACTGAATACTATGTTTCAGAGTCATTATTGTTAGGGGCTTTGTTTTTTTTTCAAATGTATCACATGTTCAACTAAAAGATTACCTTTCCCCCCAAAAAAAGTTTATAACTTTATCTTATGAAATGACAATACTAATGACACAATCTAAACTAATATCCCACAGCTGTATTTACTATTCTGCTGCTACTGTTTACACATTTGGTAGTACAATTAGTACTTTTTGCTACTACTTTGCTCTGAGACATTGTTTTAAGTTCAATCAGCTGTGCTTTTTCAATCAGGTAGTACAAAGTACTTTTTGCTACTACTTTGCTCTGAGACATTGTTTTAAGTTCAATCAGCTGTGCTTTTTCAATCATTCCACAGGTATGGTTTGTGCACCTTCCTTCCAGTGCATTTTATCAGTAGTGATTTATATTTATTACCAAGTCATCGATGAAAATGTTGAACAGAACTATGCCCGATATGGATCTCTGTGGAACACTATATAAAAGAAAATTCTGTAATAACTCACTTGTCCATTAGGCAACTCATGATCTACTTGTTGTGTGATTCGATCCTTTCATTAGAACGTCATATGGTTTTAAATCAAATACGTTATGTAATTTCAGCTCTATTTACCAAATCCATAATCTTATCAAGGCTGACAGTGAAATCAGATTTGCTTGACAAGATTTATATTCCAGTAAATCATGTTGACTACCAATAATTATATTCTCACCATTTAATTCATTATGATTTAAATTTTGTGCCAGTTTATCTCCAATATTGTCCAGGACTTATTCCAAGACTTTTTCAGACAGTTCCCAGTGCTCTTGTATGGAACTGGTCCAGACTTGCTGGTTTGAATTTCTATATAAGTTGTGGCTTTACACTCAAAGTTTGATAAAGAAACTTGGTGAAAAAAAGAGCAAAAAGTCAATTTTTGCAAAAGAAAGTTAACAGAGGAATGAACTGCTGGCTGCTCTTTCCAAAGCTTTCTTCTCCCATTAGCCACTA
>NW_008794786.1:0-863 GCF_000699145.1 Aptenodytes forsteri
AGCAGCGGGAACGCCGGCGAGGGCGGCTGCGCTTCAAAGCCCCCTCCGGTGCCCCCTGCCCGGGGCCTCCGTGTGTGTCGTCCCCCCCTCCGCCTCCGTCCCCGGGGTGTCCCCAGGGGTCCCGTGATTTTGCCGTCGGCCACGGTATACAAATAAGCTTGGCCCTGTGGGGAGGGAGGCACCATCCCCATCCCCAGGGCAATTTTGGGGGGACCTCATCCTGGCGGTGACGTCCCCGCTCCCGTGGGACTGTCCCCCCCTCCCCGGGGGTGTGCGGCCTCGCCCAGGATCTGCCCCGGTTTCCTGTGGCTCCGCGGGTCTGGGATGACCAGGGGAGGGATAATTTTAGCCGCCATGGGGCGGGTGGAGCTCCGGCACCTCCCAGCTGTGGCGGTGGCCGGCTCCCGCTAACGGCATTGCCCGGGAGCTGCCTTGCCAGGGTGGCATCGCCCGCTGGGGTGGCATCACCCAGTGGGGTGGCATCGCCCGCCGGGGCAGCCCCAAGCCTGCGGCCATCCGACATCCCCGGTTTCCACCGTGGCATCCCATTTGTGTCCTTGCTGATACGGGTGCCGCGGGCGCGTCCCGCACCAGTGGTCCCTGGGGTCTGCCATGAAGATGCCCAGCGCCCTGGCGAGCCGGGCACCGTTGCCAGGCTTCACGCCGCGGTCGGGGAGCGGAGGCTGCGGTTTGCTGGCGAGGAAGTGGGTGCAGACAGGAAGGACACGTGGGCGCTGGGGAGATTTGGTGCTGCCGGCGGCTGGCATGTGGCACTGGTGGCACTGCCGTCCCCGTGCCACGCGTGTGGCCCCGTGCTCACCAGTGCTTCCCGGTGCCAGGGACCCTGGCCGTGCCATGGGGCT
>NW_008794786.1:2620-3329 GCF_000699145.1 Aptenodytes forsteri
CATGCCGGGGAGGGGGGGGGATCCCCGGCTCCTGCGGGCCCTGATGGGCGCCTGGTGCTGTAGGTGGGTGCGCGAGTTCCTCAACGATGAGAACAAGGGGCTGGATGTGCTGGTGAACTACCTGTCCTTCGCCCAGTGCGCCGTCATGTGAGTAGGGTGCTGGGGGTCCTTGGGGTGCTGGGGGACCTGGGATGGGTGCGCGAGTTCCTCAACGATGAGAACAAGGGGCTGGATGTGCTGGTGAACTACCTGTCCTTCGCCCAGTGCGCCGTCATGTGAGTAGGGTGCTGGGGGTCCTTGGGGTGCTGGGGGACCTGGGATGTGGAGGGTCCCGGTGCCCCGTGGCAACTCCCTGCTGCAGGCAGCCGATACCACTCGACCCATTATCAGCACCGGGACAGCCCCCGCACGCAGGGACCTGCCTGCCGTGGGGTCCCGAGGGACACGGGGTGCTCGGCCCCCCTCCTGCCTGCCTGGGCTGGGGCTGAGGGTCCCAGGGCCACCCTCGCGCCTCTCCCTGCCCTGCTGCTGCTCAGCCGCCACCCGCTTCAGCGCTTGCCGTGGTGGCTGTGCCGCTCTGCGCCAAAGCCGTGTGTCCCCCCCGGCGCGCGTGTCCCACCCAGGTTGGATTTTGAGGGCCTGGAAGGCGGCGAGGATGGCGCGCTGGAGAAGCTGCGCGTCTGGAGCAGGTCCATCGAGGATCTGCAGC
>NW_008794786.1:3645-5126 GCF_000699145.1 Aptenodytes forsteri
TCCCCCCCCGGCGCGCGTGTCCCACCCAGGTTGGATTTTGAGGGCCTGGAAGGCGGCGAGGATGGCGCGCTGGAGAAGCTGCGCGTCTGGAGCAGGTCCATCGAGGATCTGCAGCACCCCAGCGCCCTGCCCGCCCCCTTCGCCAGCAGCCTCGCCCGCTCTGCCCGCCAGACCGCCCTACGGTACGTACCCGCCACGCTGGCCGGCTGCAGGGGTACGTCCCGCCGCTGCGCCCAGCAGCTGCCCAGCTCCGCCGGCTCCGGCCGGCCACGGCGCTGCCACTTGCTGTGTGCCGTGCCATGCACTGTCCTGCCTGCGGTGTGTGCCGTGCCAGGCGCCGTCCTGCCGTGGTGTGTGCCGTGCCATCTTGCCCTGTGCCGTGGCACCGTCCTGCCTGTGGCGCGTGCTGTGTGCCCACTGCCTTGCGGTGTGTGCTGTGCCATGCACCGTCCTGCCCACGGTGTGTACCGTGCCACGCACCGTCTTGCCCATAGTGTGTGCCATGCCATCGTGCCCTGTGCCATGCACAGTCCTGCCTGTGGTGTGTGCCGTGCCATCGTGCCTTGTGCCATGCACAATCCTACCATGGTGTGTGCCAGGCCACGCACCACCCTGCCTGTGATGCATGCTGTGTGCTCACTGCCTTGTGGTGCGTGCCGTGCCACGCACCGTCCTGCCCGTGGTGCGTGCTGTGCCGTGCACCATCCTGCCCTGTGCCGTGCATCGCCCTGCCCGTGGTGCATACTGTGCTGTGCACCATCCTACCCTGCGGTGCGTGCCGTGCCGTGCACCATCCTGCCCGTGGTGCATACTGTGCCACGCACTGTCCTGCCCTACGCCGTGCACCATCGCGTGCACGGTACATGCCGTGTCCTGTGTGCCACCTGCCCCGTGGTGCACCCCAAGTGTCAGGCTGTGCCTTGCCCGCAGTGTGACTGTGCCGTGGCACGTGCCACGCGTGCTGCGTCCTGCGCTGCCTTGCGTGCCGTATCCCGTCCTGCCGGCCGGGCGCACTGTGCCCTGCCCACCTGCAGCAGCTCGGCGCTGCCATCCCCATCCTGCCCGTGCCGCCTTGCCCATCCCTCTGCCTGCCGCGGCCGCGCTGCCTCTGCTCGCCCCCGCTCTGGCTCTGCCCCCGCGCCCCGGGGTAACGCGCCCCATCTCTGCTTCCAGGGCCGGGTCCCCCCCTCTCTGGCTGCGCTCTCTCTCTCTCTCCTCCGCGCCCGCCTCGCCGCTCGCCCGCCGGGTAAGTACCGGCTGGCCCGGACCGGCCCCGCACCCGTGGGGGGCGCTGCTCCGCGGCTCCCCGTCTCCGCCAGCCTCTGTCCCTCTCGCCCTCCGGCCGCTTCTCTCTGCCTCTGCCCCTCCGAAAGCCCCGCTGTCCCCATGCTGTCCCCACCCTGGTCTCCACCATGGTCCCACGGGGCCGGTTCCCGCCCGGGCGAGCGCTGGCGGGGGAGGGACGGCGGCAGGGCGGGCGA
>NW_008794786.1:5946-6461 GCF_000699145.1 Aptenodytes forsteri
TGGTGAGTGTGAAGATGCGCCGTCCGCAACGGGGACAGCAGCAGCGACTTCATGGTGGGACACCCGGTCCTGGGCCAGGGGAAGGGTCTTTGGGACGGCGGGGGGTGCTGGGGGGGGCTCCCAGTGACGCCAGCCCTGCCCACAGGTTGCCTGCATGCAGTTCATCAACATCGTGGTGCACTCGGTGGAGGACATGAACTTCCGCGTCCATCTGCAGTACGAGTTCACCAAGCTGGGGCTGGAGGAGTTCCTGCAGGTACGGGGGGTCGGGGGGTCGGGGGGGCCACCCCGAGGATCCCCCCCATCCCTGACGCCGCCCCGATGCCCACAGAAGTCGAGGCACACGGAGAGCGAGAAGCTGCAGGTGCAGATCCAGGCGTACCTGGACAATGTCTTCGACGTGGGGGGGCTGCTGGAGGACGCTGAGACCAAGAACGTGGCCTGCCGGGTCCCGGGGCATCCCCTCCCAGGGTCTGGCTTTGCCCCCGGGGAGGTCAGCAGTGATACCGGGGGGG
>NW_008794786.1:7883-8647 GCF_000699145.1 Aptenodytes forsteri
CCGTTGGGCTCTCAGGTAGGTGGGGAGGGCGCGGGGACCATGGGGACAGGGACAGGGAGGGCGTGGGGACTGTGGGGACGGGGATAGGGGACAGAGGAAGGGGAAGGGTTGCAGGCACCAGGGTGTCGGGGTTGCAATCGCCAAGGGACGGGTGCAAGGACCACGGCACGGGGATGGAGTGGCCCAGGGGATGGTGACAGCCTGGGGACCGATGCACCGGAGTCAGGTGGCTCAGGGTGGGCACAGAACGTGTCCCCCTGCCCCGGCGGGGGCTGAGCTGGCTCCTGCCCTGCTGGCAGCCATCCGGATCAAGAAACCCATCAAGACCAAGTTCCGGCTGCCCGTCTTCAACTGGACGGCGCTGAAGCCCAACCAGATCAGCGGGACAGTGTTCAGCGAGCTGGACGACGAGCGGGTGCTGGAGGTGAGCCCAGGACCCCTGGCCCGAGCGGCTGGGTGGGCGGGCGCCACCACCGCTGCCACCCCTGAGCCCCCCCCCTTGTCCCACCAGGACCTCGACCTGGAGCGCTTCGAGGAGCTCTTCAAGACCAAGGCGCAGGGTCCGGCCCTCGACCTCGTCTGTGCCAAGAACAAGGCATCGCAGAAGGCGGCCAGCAAGGTGACGCTGCTGGAAGCCAACCGTGCCAAGAACCTGGCCATCACCCTGCGCAAGGCAGGCCGCGGCGCCGAGGAGATCTGCAGGGCCATCCACACGTACGTGGCCCCATGCTGGGCTGCAGCAGGGGGCAGTACTGGGGGGGCTG
>NW_008794786.1:10122-11062 GCF_000699145.1 Aptenodytes forsteri
ATGGAGCTGCTGCGGCGGGAGTGTGGGCTGCACGAGAACAGCGTCCTGCGTGCCTTCCTGGCCGCCAGCGAGGGCAAGCTGGAGCGGCTGCAGAAGGACGCGCGGACGGCCGAGGTGAGGGCTGCGGGGTGGGTGGGGCTTGCTTTGCATGCTCCTCCTTGCATGCCTTGCTTTGCACGGCCCTCGTGCACACTTGCCTTGCTTTGCATGGCCCTCGTGCACACCTTGCTTCGTCTGCTCCTCCTGCAAGCCTTGCTTTGCACGCTCCTTGTTGCATGCCTTGCTTTGCACGGCCCTTGTGCACACCTTGCCTCACCCTCCTCGCGGCGGGAGCTGCGGGACGTGCAGCTCATCAGTGACCGCCCAGTCCCCTGTTCCAGGACGCCTACAACACCGTGGTGCGGTATTTTGGCGAGAGTCCCAAGACGACCCCCCCGTCTGTCTTCTTCCCTGTGTTTGTCCGGTTCATCCGCTCCTACAAGGTGAGGAGGGGCCAGGAGGGGACACGCGAGGGGTTGGTGGCACCGGTGATGGGGGGGGGGAGCTGAGTGGGGGGAGCTGGCTCCCACTGCCACCCCCTCGTCCCGGCAGGACGCGGAGCAGGAGAACGAGACGCGGAAGAAGCAGGAGGAGGTGATGCGGGAGAAGCTGCTGGCGCAGGAGGCTTGGAAGCAGGAGAAGGTGAGTGTAAAAAAAAAGTCTGGGGGCGGGGGGGGGGACGGGGACGACACACGACACACATGGACGGGACATCTGTGTCCCCAACCTGGGACCCCTGCGTCTCCCTCGCAGCGGAACAAGTGGCAGCAGCAGGAGCTGATCGCGGAGCTGCGGCGGCGCCAGGCCAAGGACCATCGCCCCGTCTACGAGGGCAAGGACGGCACCATCGAGGACATCATCACCGGTATGAGGGGGGGGGGGGGGGGGGGGGGGGGGGGGG
>NW_008794786.1:11425-11704 GCF_000699145.1 Aptenodytes forsteri
ACCTGCATGCCCGGCCCTCCCGGGACCCCCCGGACCACCCCGGGTCCCCCCCAGCCCCGCATGCTCCTTCCTGCATGCCCCCTCCCCACATGCTGTCACCCCGGGGTGCCCAGCACCTCCCAGCCCCTCAGAACGGAGCAGGGTCCTGGTGCGGGAGCCTGGTGCGAGGCTGGGTCCCGGCACAGGATCCCGGCACAGGATCCCGGTGCAATGCTGGGACCCAGCACAGAGTCCTGGCACAGGATCCCAGTGCTGGATCCTGCTGCAAGGCTGGGTCCC
>NW_008794786.1:11782-12206 GCF_000699145.1 Aptenodytes forsteri
CTAGCCCGGTATCCTGGTGCGAGGCTGGGTCCCGGCACAGGATTCCAGTGCAACGTTGGGGTTCCGGCACAAGGTCTTGGCACAGGATCCTGGTGCAAGGCTGGGTTTCCGGCACGGGGTCCTTGATGCAGTGCAGTGTCCCAGCACAGGGTCCCAGTGCAAAACTGGATCCCGGCACGGCTCCCGCTGCAGGCTGAGTCCCAGCACCCGATCCAGATGTGAGGCTGGGTCCCAGAGAGGGTCCTGGTGCAGGGCTGGATTTCCAGCATGGGGGTCTTTGCTGCAGTGTGGGGTCCCAGCGCAGTACTGGATCCCAGCACAAGATCCTGGCACCGGATCCCAGGGCAAGGCTGGTTCCCAGGGAGCCTCCTGGTGCCAGACTGGGTTACCAGCATGGGGGGGGGGGTCTACCGCAGCGTGGGGT
>NW_008794786.1:13451-16332 GCF_000699145.1 Aptenodytes forsteri
GGAGCGGGAGGAGTGGGGTGGTGTCACTGCATCTCTAGAAGGGCAGAAAGGGTTTGGGGTGGCAGGATGCGGTCCTGGCATCTCTGCTGTCGGGGTACAAGGGGTTCAGAGGGGCAGGATGCGGCCCTCAGACCCTCCCCGAGCCGTGAGCGGTGCCTGCCCGGCCAGCCCAGGGATTAGCCCTGTAACAGGGAATAAAAGTTTCCCCCTAATCCTCTTGGGAGGAGGGGGGGGGGAAGGATTACCAGCACCACCGCGCCCATGGCTGGATCCAGACCCAGCCCCAGGACCAGCCCCCCGGGTCCCCCCCAGCGGCTCCGCTGGCCCCGTTGCCTTTCAATCCATCTGTACAAGCCGGGGATGCTGTGGCCCCCAGCGCCATCCCGCTCCGTCCCCAAGCGCCATGGAAGATGCTGCGGGCAAAGATGTTGCTGTCCCTCCATCCGTCCATCCATCCGTCCATCCATCCGTCCATCCATCCGACTGTCCGCTGGGCTCGGGCCAGTCCCTACGCCCTCTCGGCGGCCTCCTCGGCCTCACGGGATGGCCGCCGTTCCCCCTGCGCCGGGGCTCCCGCCAGACTCTCTGCCTGCAGCAGCAGGTTGCAGCCGAGGAAGAAGACGGCGAAGGTGACGGTGAGGCAGAGCACCAGGACGACGGTGATTTGGGCGGCCTTGGCCACCCTCACGTCCCCCCAGGCACTGGCCTGCATGCTGGCGTTCATCTCCTCCTCCTCCTCCTCTTCCTCCCAGAAGCGGAGTGCGGGCGTGCGGGACGGTGGCGGGTCGGCGACAGATGGGGAGGGTTTAAGTGATGTCAGGAACCATCTTAGCCGCCCGCGCGGCCCCCCTCACTCTGCTGAGAAGCTGGTGCCCAACAGACACCCCCGCCCCGGGCAGGGGAAGCGGCTTTGCCCCCCCTCCTTGGTGCTGTGGAGGGGTGCAGAGTCCTGCACAGAAGGGGGATCACCCCCTCCCCTCCCCTGGGTGCACTTGGGGGGCAGCCGGGGCTGCCCCACTCAGGGGTATCGCTCCCGGGGGGGGGGGTGGGCAGCATTGACCCCCGGGGGCGTCAGCCCCCGTCCCACTGCTCCTCCCTGCCTCTCGCCACTGTGGCAGGTGAGCCCCACGGCACGGGGAGGGGATGGGGTCCCCCGGCACGGGGAGGGGATGGGGTCCCCCAGCCCAGCCTCGGCGCCTGCTGCCCCGCCTCCCATGGACGCCGGCCCACTCAACAGCCAGGAGGTGACGAGACTCCATGTGAAAGGAGAAATACTTTATTTTTGCCCCAAAGGAGGCAGCGAGCTCGTCTCCGGGCCCTGCAGGGAAGCGGCTCAGTCCCAGGGACGGGGGGTGCCGCCGGGGGGGACACGCGGTGACAAGGAATGAGGCTGGTGCTGGCCGTGCCGCGCAGAGAGCTGGAGAGTGGCCGCAGGCAGGGCCAGACGGGGTTCGGGCGCCATCCCTGCTCTGTGCCGATACCCAGCATCGCTCTGCCGGGCCACGAGCCCAGCGCCGAGCCGGCGCCGCACACGCCGACCAGCAGCTCTCGCCCCGAGGACTCACCACCCCTCAGCCGACCCGGGAGCCGCCGAGCCGGTTCTCCGGGATGGGCGAGTGCCCTGCAGTGCAAACCAAACCAGCAGCAACCCCCAATTAAGGGCCAGGCCGAGTCCAGCTCCCTGCACGGGCTTTCTGGAGGCGGAGAGGAAGGATCCAAGCAGAGATTCTGTCCCAAAGAGCCGGGGGCTGTGCCGGAGAGGTGTCGCCATGTGCGGTGAACCCGCCTCGGTGGCACCAAGGCCCTAGAGAGCCAGCGTGTCCTTGATGAGCCGGCGCATGGTGGTGGTGACCGAGGTGCCCAGGGAGTCCGTGATCTGGTAGGAGATCTTGTACAGGTAGGGCTGCACGTCCTTCAGGCTGGTGTCGAAGACGTTGTCCACCTCCGACTGGGTGGGCATCTTGGGCAGGTACTCATGGCGGTTCATCACCTCCACGATGTTGATGATCTTCTCGCAGAGCTTCTCGCCCACCTTCTCCCGGCAGATCTGCCGCTCCTGCTCGTTAGCCAGGTTCACCACGTTCACCTTGATGGTCCACAGCTCCCAGGGGATGCACTCGTCCGAGAAGGGCCAGCGCGACTTCTTCTTCTGGTAGAACTCCAGGGAGATCTGCCCCATCCCATCGCTGCCCGAGTTGCGCAGCGCGTCCTGCCGAGAGAGCACGTGGCCCCGCTCAGGGGGGAGCCAGGGACTGACCCTCCCCTCGCAGGCGAGGACACGGCACAGCCCGCAGGTTTTTAAGCTCCCGCTTTCAGCCCTGCCAGGTCACTGTGGGGTTCCTTACCTTGAACTCCCCGACGGCCTTGCGGAGGGCCCGGTCCAGCTCCTCGGAGGAGACGCGGACGTAGGCGAAGTCGATGAAGTCACAGTCCACGTCCTGGGTGCCCACGGTGCCGATGGAGTAGGTGCCCTCCTTCTTGTAGTGGAACTTGCCGGTGCTGCGGTGCAGCAGGACGGTGTGGAGCACCGCCAGCATGGCCTCCTCCACCTGCCGACCCTCCACCGACACCTCCAGCACCTCCGCGCGGCAGTTCATGGCGGGGGCGGCTCCGGGGGAGTGGGCTGCCCACGGTGCCGATGGAGTAGGTGCCCTCCTTCTTGTAGTGGAACTTGCCGGTGCTGCGGTGCAGCAGGACGGTGTGGAGCACCGCCAGCATGGCCTCCTCCACCTGCCGACCCTCCACCGACACCTCCAGCACCTCCGCGCGGCAGTTCATGGCGGGGGCGGCTCCGGGGGAGTGGGCGCGATGCCAGGTCCTGCGAGGAAAGAAAGGTGTTGGGGCAGGGCCGGGGGGGGAGTTGTGCCCCTGCTTGGGGGAC
>NW_008794786.1:17906-18733 GCF_000699145.1 Aptenodytes forsteri
GGGGCTCGGCGGCGGTACTGCGGGTCCGGTGACCCCCGGTGACCCCCCGCAGTGCCATGGCCCGGGACGGGTGGACACGGCAACAGGGGACAAGGAGAGAACAGGGGGACGTACAGAGGGACAGGGGACACAGAACATGGGCAGGGGCCACAAGGACATGGGGGACACCAATGTGGGGACATGGGGAAAGCGGGGACACAAGGACATGGGACCACAGGGGCATGGGGGACACAGGGGCATAAGGAAAGGGGGGACATGGGGACATATGGACACAAGGGACAGAGGGACATGGGGATATGGGGACAGGGGGCACAGGGACACAGGGGATACTGGAGACAGGGACGTGGGGGGCAGGGGGACACAGGGACAGGGGGATGGATGGACACAGGGACATGGGGGACACAGGGACAGGGGGATGGACGGACATGGGGGACATGGGAATGGATGGAGGTGGAGACACGGGGGACAGAGAGATTTGGGGCACTGGCATCAGGCCACCCACGCCACCGTGGGGACACGTGTCCTGGTGTAAATAGCAGGGAGGGCAGTGGCTGTGGCTGTGGCATGTCACCAGGTGGAGGGCCGGGCACACGCCGTGACACATGTGTCTGCCGTGCAGCCCCGGGGCAACCGGCACGGCTGGAGGTGGCCACGGAGTTATTTTTACCTGGCCCTGCTGGCACCATCGTCCCTGTCCCCCCTGCAGCAGCCCCTGCCAAGGGGATGGGGACAGGGATGGGGCTGGGGACGGGGACAAGGTGGGCAGAGGCCAGCCCTGTGCCATGGGGAGGGGACAGGGACCCGCCGCCCCGCTCAGCCCCAGCCGG
>NW_008794786.1:20093-21440 GCF_000699145.1 Aptenodytes forsteri
CGCCCCGTGGTCCTTCAGGCAGCCCACGATGCGGTTCTGCAGCTCCTCCACCCGCTTCGGCTCCTTCAGCCCGTGGCGGTCTAGGTGCGGGGGACACAGAGGCGTGAGGCCAGGGTGACGGCCGCAGGGTGGGGAAGGGGAGAGCGGCGGGGGGGGGGAGTGCCTTGGGGGAGTGCCTCACCTGTGATGATGACGAGGGCGGCGAGGCAGGAGAAGGAGGGGATGTCGACGCTCATGCGGTGCAGGCTCTGGGAGAACTCGAGGATGGCGTCGATCCACTCGCCGAAGCCCCGCACGCACTGCAGGCGGTGCAGCACCACCCCGTTGCAGAAGATGAGTTTCCCTTCCTCCGGCTTGGAGCTGCGGGCACAACCACGCGTCACCCCACCGGCACGGCCCTGGGCTCCCCGCCGCGCCGTGCCACGCCGTGCTGGGGCTCACTGGTACGCCAGGCGCAGGATGAAGAGCTCGAGGAAGGCTGACTCCATCAGCAGGTCCTGGTCCTCCTTGGGCAGCTCGGCGAAGCCCTGGATCTTCTCAGCCCACTTGCGGATGACGTCCATGGAGCCGGTGAGCAGGTCGTAAAACTGCTGCACGTCCACCGAATCCTCCTTCTCGAACTGGCACGGCGCCGACTCCTGGAACTGCCGCGAGGACGGGGTCAGGATCCGGCCCTGGCACGGCCCCGGGGAGGGCGCGGGGTGGTACCAGCCCTACCTTGGAGTAGTCGAGCTTGGTGGCACTGGGGACGGAGTCGATGTGTGCCCGCACCAGGGAGGTGATGAGGCTGACGGGGGATGCGTCTGGCGGCTGCTTGGGCTTGGAGGGCAGCCGGCCCCGCCGCCCCTTCAGGCTGTCGGTCCGGACCACTGCGGCGAGGGACATGCAATGAGTGTGTCTGTCCTCAGTGCAGCCAGGAGGGCTGCGGAGGGGGCCCCCCCTCCTGCTGGGACCCCCCACCCCAGGATGGGACCCAGGTACCTTCTTTGACCATGCCGACGGCCAGGCACTTCTGGAAGCGGCAGAACTGGCAGCGGTTCCTCCGCCGCTTGTCCACGGGGCAGTCCTTGTTGGCCAGGCAGATGTACTTGGCGTTCTTCTGCACTGTGCGCTGCAGGCGGGGAAGGAGCGGCCCAAGCTCAGCCCGGGGCACCGAGCCGCCGAACAAAAGCCCTTCTGTCCTCCCCTGCCTCCCGCTCCAGCCCGGCATCCGCCTCCGCGTCCGCGGGGAGGGCTCCCGGGGCCGCGCTCCCTGCCCTGCCCCTCCCCGGGGTGACCCGCAGCATCCTCCTGCTGCTGCAAAGCATTGTGGGAACATCCCGGCAGCGGGTCTGGGGGTGGGGGGGG
>NW_008794786.1:22445-23427 GCF_000699145.1 Aptenodytes forsteri
GCAGTCCCCGGGAAAGGTCACGCCACAGCCAATGGGCGCAAAGGACATTCCCCAAAACGCTGGCTTAGCAAAGCCGCCGAAAGGAAAGGAGGGAGGAATGCGGCCGGCAGATTCCCGAGCCCCGGGCTGGCCGGGGGAAGCTGAAGCCCAGGCTGAACCAGGGCTCGAGGGTCCGACTCCCCACCACCACCCGTACCGGAGCCTTTTGGAAAGGCAAACACAGCCAGACCTGCCAGCTGCAGGGGGGAGAGGAGCCCACCCCCCCGTCCCTGCAGCCCCCTGGCAATGCGGCACGGATCCGGCCCCGCATAAGACGTAACAGGAGTCCCAGGTCCAACTGAAAGCCAAGCCAGGAGTCACCCCGATGGCAAGACGATAATGTAATTCATCTTGCAGACCTTTAAAGGTCACACCGTGCCTGGCCCCCGGCCGCCGCAGCCCCGGCACAGCACCGCTGCCCGCTCACCCGCCGGCCCCTGGCTTCCCCCAGCCAAGTCCGGGCAGCTTTCGCCAGCGCGCAGAAAGCCGATACCCACCCGGGGAGCTGGGTTTAAAAATACCCAGCGTGGGTCCAGCCCTGGCACCCACGGGGTGGCATCAGCCCCCAGTCCACTCCTGGTGCTCTGGTTGGGTTTGCGCCTGTCCACCGGGGACCAGGGCTGTGCCAGACTGAGGCGGTGGGGTCAGAGGGGACAGCAACTCCCCGGCTGCCTCCTGTCCCCCTGCACACGGCCGAGGAGCACGAGGCCATGCTGGGGACATGGCAGCGGGGGACACTGGCTCTGCCAGTGGCAGCTTTCCTTGCCTGCATGCAAATCCTGGCTACAAATCGCCAGCCGGGCCATGCAAAGCTTCGACCCTTCCTGCGGTCCCAGCATGGGGTTTGCCTGGCAGCAGCAGGCAGTGCCCAGCATGGTTGCCGCTTCCTTATTCAAATGGTTTTTGCCCTCACCCGCTCGCTGGCGGCATTTGGGGTCCCCCC
>NW_008794786.1:27575-28247 GCF_000699145.1 Aptenodytes forsteri
GAGAGGGGGGGGGAGCCGGCCGGGCCCATGCACACCCCCGCGGCCCTGTCCCGTGCACACGTGCAGGCATGCGGCACACGTGTGCACACACAACCCTGCAGCATGCACACACATGCACATGCAGCCCTGCAGCACACACGTGCACGCCCCACTGCAGCACAGCGCAGCCCCCCGTGCCCCCAGGTTCTCATCCCCAAAATCTCCTGCAGACGCCCTAGGGTCCCAGGGGGCTGAGCCATGGCTGGGCACCGCAGGGCCCGGCTGTGGGGTGCAGGAGCTCAGAGCTGGGGCTCCCCGGGGCTCCCCAAACACACAGTGACCCAGCCAGAGAGGGGCATAAGCCAGAGGGGAAACTGAGGCACAGAGCGCAGCCCCACGCTCCCCCGCAGGTCTGTGGCAGAGAGCTGTGGGCTCTCGGTGCTTGCACGGAGCGCTCGTGCAAGGCCACCCTCGTCCAAGGGAATCCTTGTGCAAGGCCACCCCCGTGCACCCGTGGGTGCTCACTGCAACAGCAGGGCAGCGGGCCAGGGGGGGGTGGACACCCGTGCCCGTCCTGCTGCTTTGTGGGGGGCTACGGGAAAGGGAGGGGGGGTGGACCCCCGTGCCCGTCCTGCGTCCTGCGGGCACCCCGGCCCCCCCAGCCGGAAGGGCTCGGGGCGGGGCCAGCACCCC
>NW_008794786.1:30600-30876 GCF_000699145.1 Aptenodytes forsteri
GGATGACTCTGTGCACCCCAAGGCCTCCGGGTGCTGCTTTGGTGGGACTGGGGGGCAACGGGACAGGGAGGGGGGGTGGACCCCCGTGCCCGTCCTGCTCCCCGCGGGCACCCCGGCCCCCGCAGACGGAGGGTCTGGGGGCGGGCCCGGCTTCCCGCCGGCTGCCGGAGGAAGCGGGGCAGGAAGGGCCTGGCCGGGGCCCCGCAGCGCTGGGACATGGCCCATGGCATGGGGGGCTGCGGCAGGTGGGGGACACACCGGGGGCGCCCGGAGCGC
>NW_008794786.1:32470-33599 GCF_000699145.1 Aptenodytes forsteri
CCTGCACCCGGCACACGAAGGTGAACATCTCCACGCTGTTCCTGTCCTGGTGGTGCAGCCCGTAGGTCTGAAACAAGGGGGGCCGGTGAGGGGCACGGGGACTCCCCGACCCCCAGTGTCTCCCCCAGGCAGCAGCCATGAGGTGGCAATTGCAGCATTTAATTGCTGCCGGGCGATGCGGGGCAGCACACCAGCCCTGGGCGGGGGGAGGGGGGGATCTCGCCCCGGTTGGCTGCGCCCCAGGTGGGGCCCCCCTGGCCGCCCCCGCCATCACGGCGCGGGGGGGGCCCCGGGCCGCCCCCGCCATCACGGCTGGGGGAGGCTTCGGTAACCAGGCAGCTCCGTCACAGCAAAAATAAACCCTGGCTCAGAGACAATTTAAAAATACCCTTGATGCAAAGGAAGGTGCGGGCTGGAAGGGCGGGGAGCGTGGCGTGGCATGGCTCGGCACGGCCCAGCTTGGCATAGCGTGGCACGGCACGGCACAGCTCGGCACGGAACCCACCTGGATCTCGAAGCCGAAGGTCTCCTCTGCCTTCTTCTCCAGCGTCACCACCCTCCTGTGGGACACGGGGATCAGGGACAAGGCAGAGCCCCTGGCACCCCCCAACCCCGACTCGCCCACCGAGACCTCGGGCACTTCTCTAATGAAACGCCGCTTTGGGGTTTGGGTTTTCTCTGTGCTGGGCAGGGTCGGGACCCCAGGGACAGGACCGGCCCCAAAACTGGCCTTGGCCAGAGCCCTGCAGCCTGTCCTGTGGGTGCCAGGCAAGGTCCCTGTGGGGTCCAGGGCAGGGGCAGTGTCAGGGCCTCCCAGGGAGCTGTGACTCCATCGTTGCTCTCACCCACCCCAGGTTCCCCCATAAAAACACCCCCATTTCCAGCCCCCACAGGGTGTACAGAGCAGATCAGTGTCCGGGGGGCCAAGCCCCAACCCGCTGGGACACCAACCCCAGCCCCGCTCCTGCATGCCCCCCCCCATCAGCAGAGCCCGGTCTCCCGTCCCTACCTGTGCTCCTCTGGGGACTGGCTCGGGGACGCCCACCTGAACCCCGCGCCCTGTGGCAGAGGGAGAGCCGTCAGCAGGGGACACCGTCCCGGGGCACATCCCCCTGCCACCCCCCTCCCG
>NW_008794786.1:33625-34968 GCF_000699145.1 Aptenodytes forsteri
AGGACCCCACCGAAGCCCAGGGGAGCGTCGTGCCAAGCCGGCACCGAACCAGCACCCGGGTGCGCTCACCGCCCCCCCCAGCCAGCCGGGCATAACGAGGCTTTTATCGGTGCTCAAAGCCACCCTCACATCTGCTCCGCGCTCGCCCCACGCTTTGACGTCAGCCCGTGCCGCACCCCACCCCACGCCACGCTCCGGGGGGGGCCCGGGCACAGAGGGGCCCTGTTGTGGTCACAAAGTCGGGTTTTTTCATGCAAAATTCCCCCCCCCCCGGCCCAGACAATGTCCCTGTTGTGGAGGGCGTGGAGGCGTGGGCGGGCGGAGGGACCGGCCGGGCACTGCAGGACCCTCGCCGCAGGGCAGGAGGTGACAGGGCTGTCCCCAAATGCCCCTCCGCGGCTGCTGGGCTCTGGCAGCCCAGGCACAGTGTGGCTGATGTCACCGTGAGCTGTGCCTCGAGAGTGGCACGTGGCCCATCTTGGTGGTGGCCGGGTTCCACCGGCTCCCTCTGCTTCTGTGCCACGCGGGTGTCACCAGCCCCGTGGCCGGCCATCCCGAATGCATCCGCGGGTGTTAAGTGCAAAACCACCAGAATCGGGTGCGTTCACCATAGGGAAAGTTGCCGCCCGTCACGTCGGGCCCCCACGTCACCCCAGTGATGGGAAGGTGACGCGGGACGCTCCAGCCCCCTTGGGGATGTCTCCAGCGGTGGCCTTGGCCAGCGAGTGGGAGCCAGGCTGCCGCACGTGACCCGGCCCACGCCAGCACGGCCGCGAGAGCCACTTCTGCTCCGGATGTCGGCTCCGCTCTCGCTTCCCCCCGACGCTCAGGAAGTGCCGCGGGGCCGGGGGGAGCATCAGGGCGGTGACAGCCCCAGCGCCGCCGGAGAGGGGCTTTCCCAGGGGCGCGGTGGCAGATGGTC
This sequence comes from Aptenodytes forsteri, assembly GCF_000699145.1. Taxonomy (NCBI): domain Eukaryota; kingdom Metazoa; phylum Chordata; class Aves; order Sphenisciformes; family Spheniscidae; genus Aptenodytes; species Aptenodytes forsteri. The sequence continues at coordinate 34,548 of NW_008794786.1, forward strand.
CTGCATCCCACCAAACCAGACCCCGGGGTACCTTGTGCCCCGTCCCCCTGCCCTCCCTGCGGGGCAGTGCCTGGGTGCCATGGGGACAGGCCTGGCCCGGTGACATGGCCACGTACGCTGGGGTGGGGGCCTGTCCCTGCACCCCGAAGGCTGCAGGGCAGGACATGGGGAGGAACCGGGACAGGACGTGACACTTGGGGGGACAACACTGGAGCAAGAGGGGGACACTGGGAAGATGCTGGGGCAGGATGGGGCCGGGGTGGGGAGGTGCTGGGGCAGGAGAAGAGGCTGGAGGGGGTCACCGGGGCAGGACCGGGACACAGGGAGGGACACAAGGAGGACACCGGGGCAAGACAAGAGCCCAGGAGAAGACGCCGGGGCAGCCCTGCAGGGTGCAAGCACCGGTGGCCGCGCGGGACGG
>NW_008794786.1:35470-54928 GCF_000699145.1 Aptenodytes forsteri
GGCCTGGGGGCGCAGGGCGGGGTGCCGCGGGGGACCAAGGAGGGGCTGCATCGGCCCGGAGATCATCTTGGGGACCATAACGGGAGAAACCGGAGGGGTTTCCCTGGCGCAGAAGCGATGCCGGGCTCCGCCGCTCCCCGGAGCCTGGCTCCAGCCAAGCACCCACAGCTGTTTCACCCCACAGGACAACACCCCGCCGCCAGAGCCGCATTTAGGATTTAATTCAAGGCAGAAGCTGGAGGCAGGGGGCAGCCGGAGCCCCGGGCCGTGCTCCCAACGTGAGCGGACGGGAGGATTTAAACCGTTCCTGCAAGAGCTTTGCCCGTGCTGAGGACGGGGACGCGGAGGACATAACAATTCCCGGAGGCAGACGCGGTGCCTGCTGCGGACACGGCGCACGGCTCCGGGCAGCCCCTCACTGCACCGCACTGGGAGGTAGCAGGAATTTTCCAGCTGGAATTGAGGTGCTTGCCCAGATATTTATTTAAAATTTGCCAAAAAAATCAGCTTGTAACAATCCCGCTGGCGTTACACCCAAGCCACCCGCCCACAGGCTGTCCAGGGGTTACCAGGAGGCAAGCTTGCTCCCAGAGCTGAGCCGCTCCGGCTGGGAAGTGCTTGGGAAAGGACAGGATTGAGCCCACCACCCATCCCAGGGCACCAAACCATGACCCTTTATCAGGGAGTGAAAAAGAACGTCCCGTCCTGTTCCCAAAAATCGGGCAGCCCAGGTAATGACTTGGCCCCGTGGCCGAAGCCATCCTGGACCTGTTTTCCCAGCACATTTCCTGAAAGAGGAGTAAAGGCAATTTTTGCTTTAAAAAAAGGCGTACTCCCAAGTCACCCGCTGCCTCCATTTCCAGGACGGGGTTAGAGTTGCTCAGGGGCCGCGGCAGCGGCTGCAGACAAAGCTGGAAAGGGAGGAGGGGCGAGCCCAGATGGCGGCTCCCCCTCCCCACCAACGCCATCAGTCTGAGCCCACGGGGGACCCCAGGCCCCGGCGGATTTTCCCCTTGATCCGCTCACAACCTGCTCATTTATGGGAGGCTCTAATTAGGGAGAATTAGCGGGGGCCGTTTGCCCAGCACCGGTTGCCCTCCCAGCAAACGGGATTTCATAGGGATGCCGGGCAGCTTGGACTAAAATTTATCCTTCCTTGAAGCTGCGGGTCCGTGTGTGCGGAGACGCAGGGGGATGCTCGGGGGAGCCGCCCGCTGTACCCCCTCCTGCTTCCAGTTACCGTCCCCCAGAGAGGGAGACCCGATTTCAGCTGCTCAACCCCGTGTGGGTTGGAAATCCCCGTCTGCCACATCCTCGTCTCACCTCTGCTACGATCGAGGCATCTCCTGAGCACGCAGCGGATGATGGAAGCTGCATCTCCACTAATAAGGGGAATATTCAACATGAAGATTTGCTGAGCAGGATTCCCAGGGAGATTATTTTAGCTGTGGGTGAACAAGCCCCCCCCCAGGCACGTCTCTGGGGGCTGGGGGACTACAGGCTCTGCCAGTCTTCGCTGCTCAGTTCCTACCCCTCTACGCCGCAGCTAACCCTTCGCAGCAAACCGCGAGAGACTCCAACACCTCACGTGAATAAAACAAACTTTTAATAATGTACAGCAGAAATCGACAGCCTTGTTTTATATTAAACAAAAGATTTCCTATATTACATTGTATTTACATTTGCATACTGAAGAGGTAAAGTGTCTAAGTGGCTATTTTACAGTCCATTTCTAATAAAATATACAAAACCAAACAAATAAAAGGGGCAGATAAGTACCAAGAGATCTGTTCTGAAGCCAGCGTACCACCGATTAACCCTGCGCCACAGACGAGAAGCACAAGCTCCGTACCTCTGCCTCTCCCCAACACGATTTGCCCTCGAGTATCTGACGTCTCCCCTCCTCGTTTTGAGCTGCTGCGGCGTCGGCCTCTTGTCCTGAACTGCCTGTAGCGTTGCATTTTTTTTTCCACAGCTGCTGCAGCCACCTCTGAGCCGGGCACGTTTGAGAGCGATTCCTATGTTTGCTACCAGTCAGCTAAGTAAGCACTGCACCTCCCTGGCACATGTTTGCATGAAAAGTGCTGTATAAATGCTACATAGTCAGCGTTCCCATCTCGGATCCTCCTCCATTTTGACCATCTCGCGATGGCACCTCTCTACAAACAAGCTCTCTTCTGCAATCCTGCTTATAGGGGATACCCTGTCCTGCCCTCACCCCTTCTAACCTTATCCGGTCTGAAACCGCTCCGCTGTCTGCTGTTTGGTTTAGCGCTGAGGCAGATGCATGTGTGGCTACAGTTGGAGGGGTGGGTGAGTGAGTCAGTGCAAGTTACGTAGCTGATTTAGTGTCCTCGAGAAGCAGCCTGCACAGTTAACAGGGATGGGAGACGCGTACTCAGAAACGAGAGCCGGCAGTGCTCATGGAGGAGCGCGCGGCAGACATACCTACCGGCGTGATGGGCTTTCCTACGGCAGTTTATTTCACAGTCGCTAAGACCTCCTCCCCAACCCGCCGGGACGGGCCATCGCCAGGGTCCTGTTACAGCAGCTGAAGAGTCTTTAGGGTATCTGTGAAGAGCCCACCACCTCGGTTTCTAAATGCAGAAGGGTTTGGTTAAGGGACGTACGGTACTGGAGACACACGGTAACCTCTGGCTGAGATGCGAGTCAGAACAAATCGGAAAGGGAAGGGAAGCTGTACATTCACAAAGCGTACACTCCATACCGCTCCATGAACCAGCCCGAAGTCTGCCAGCCCTCCCACGACAGCTCTGCACCGCCCGACCGCTAAACTCCACGGGAGGATGCAAAATGGCTCCAAACACGATGCAAAAAAACACACTCCTCACTTTACACAAAGTCACAGACAAGATAGGGAGTCTGGGGGAAGACGGACACACGGACAGATACACAGACAGCAAGAACAGAGCGTTTAAAAAAAAAAAGTTAACCCCGGTGGCCGGAGCAGAGATGAAACCTCACCTTACAGAGCAGGCGCAAGGTTTGAGTAGAAACAGTTCCAGTGTAAATCGAGCTGTGTGCATTTGGTTTTTTTTTCTTTTTTTTTTTTGCAGTGATTTCTTTACAAACAAACAGGTCAAGAGGTAATAATTATAGATTGTTTTTCTTCTCTTATAAAGAATTAACAATATTAAAAAAAGTTAAAATCCAGACCCTCCCATAAAATAATAATAATAAAAAAAAATAATCAAAACCACTCCAGTTAGAAGTTATGGCTTCAGAGTTATACACCGTAGATACTGACCTAACCACCAAACAACCGGCACTTCCCAGACTGTCCTTAACGCTGCAGTCAGCACAACAGACTCAGTCCTCAGCTACTTCCATTTTTGCTAGGCCCAGCTGCAGACAACAGTCAAACCAACTCTACTTCACCCTGATTTGGCATTTAATCAAAAGAAAATTCATGCAGTTCCCCCCACCGCACAAGTTATACACAGCCACTTCCAGATCATGAGATATTTATATATGTATATTAAAAAGATGGACGTTGGTTTCCAAACCCACACCCCGCTGTCAGATCCTGCCGAGTGCCTCTCGGGAGGTGCAGAGCACAGCCAGGCACCCGGCCCCCCGCGGCTCAGGCCCTGAGAAGTCTGCCCCACGCTGCCGAGCGCGCCTGCGAGGGTGCCTGGATGGTGGGCTCGGGAATCGTGTTCCTACGAGAACGGTCTCCTGCATTTCCCCGTGGCCTGGTCTCCTTCCAGCCAGGCGCAGTGCCTGCTCTCTCTCCGACATGCATCTCAGCTCCGTGGCATCTCCTCCCGCCCCAGGTCTCTCTTTCCACCCTACCAAGAATTACAAACCCCAGGGGCTCAAGACAAAAAGCCTGGATTCCAGGACTGAAGTCAGTTCCTCATTTGTTTTGTCTTAAAAAAGGGAGGGGGTGGCAGTGAGGCAACCTGATGGGAAGTTCCTGCAGCCGGCGTACGGACAGCAAGGCCACAGCACCCATCGGAGAGCTAAGGATCTGGTTTTAAGCAGCCTGTCCAAGCTAGACAATGCTCACTACTCAACAAGGAGAGCACCAGCGCGCACAGCTCAAAAAAAGGACACTCTAGATTTGCACATGCACAGAAAGCACGAACAGAGATGAGCCACCCTACGGGCAGACACTGCACGTCTACGGAAGGAGATGAACAGGCACAGGGGACACGCGCACCTCGCGCATGCATACACCATTGCGCACACTGACAGCCAGTCAGAGTTCTGTTTTCGACTTAGAATTTTTCAAGCTTAAGAAAAAGGAGGGAAATGGTTTCATGAAGCTGATAAACTGTTCAGGCTCAGCCTCTCAGAAGGGAGCACCATTTGTTTTGCAAATGCTTTTTCTGCATTAACGTGCCAGTCCCTGGAAAAATCCTCAGAGCACGGCAAGAAAACCTTCCCTTTCCCTTCCCACTCCCAGCACCTAGCACCCCGGCCTCGAACACTGCCAACGGGTGCACTGCGCGCACTGAACTTTACAGGGATTTCCATTAAAGAAACAAGAGTTACGATCATGGCTGAGATCCCTCAGGTTAAGTCCCTCTCGAGTCTTCACGCTGTCAGGAGGTGATCATAAAAGGTTTCTGATTGTTTCATACCCAAGCAGGGAAGAGAGCAATTCAATAGGCTCCATCACCCCACCTAGCAGCCTGTAGGTCACGCTGCCTGGTTGGTAGCAGTAGATTGGGCAGAAACACGAGGTAGGCCTCCATCACACGTCTACTCTAGCATGGCAGCTTTTGTGCAGTTTCCTCCTGCTGGGGCTCAGAGCCTAGATTTTCACATCTTCCTGGACACTGAGCTGTGAGAGGGTTTTCTTAATGCGGAGGGCGGTGAGTCGAGCCGCTCCGTTGGCGTACCAGCACTCTCGCATCATCTTACCCATCACCCGTAGTGCCTAGGCAAGAAACAACGGCAGATGTCAGTGCTCTCCTCTTCCCTGACCCCAAGTCGGTCTCTGCCAGGCTGCTGCCGCCTGGTTGGCCGCTGATACAGCCTCCACTCCTCCTAAAACTGGAGCTCGTCTTACGGTACTTACTCTTTACTCACCTTACCGAGGAGGAAGGGGATGTGAAGATGAAAGTAGACCTTACCTCGTAGCTTTGCCACCAGTTCGGGATATTAGGCCGTAATTTCTGATCACATACGACCTTCCGCATCTCTTCAATAGAAGGGTCAGAGGGTACAAGGTCATAGTATGGAAGCTGATACTCTTCGTGGATACCTGAAAGGCAGAGAAGGGGAAATGCAGTTCCTGGGAGAACGGATCATCACCACAGTGCTCACTGAAGGCAGACTGATACTGGTTTATACTACATGACTCATTGCTGAGATGCGTCAACACTTTGCAGTTATTTAGAACAGAAATGAAGAATCTGGGATTTGAGTTTACAAAAAAAAATTCAGGGAAATAAAACGCAGCTGCCCAAACTGGAAGAGAGTCAGCGTGCTGCGATCAACACCTCCCAGCACAGAGGCAGGGTCATCGAATCTCGACTGAGCCGAGGGCAGAAGGACTGTCACACGCACCACGGTGCTGCACTCCTGCCTGCAGCTGGGTGTGCCAAGACACTCATTTATACTGATTCGGGGGAAGAAAGTCACCCACCAAATCGGCACCACCACTTCCTTAAAATCCACCCAAAGGAACATCAGCCATCAGAGCATTAACCCCCACTTCCCCACACGGGCCAGTCTTAACAGCAGTCGCGGGTCGCTTCTGTTAACTCCCTCGGTAGCAACACACACGGACATATCCTCCCGCAGCCCTGTTCTCCAGGCTCCCCTCAAACCTCGCGAACACCTGATCAACAGAAACACCGAGGCTGGGAAACCCAGGAGCAAGCCAAGCCAATGGCACGAGCACATGAAGGGTATTACCTCCTGCGTTGCACCTTCGAGCAATCTCCCAGTAGACCAAGCCCAAGGCATAGATATCGGCACATTTAAATGAATCAAAATGCTTCATGTTAATGGTTTCATCCAAGACTTCAGGGGCCATGTATCTGCAGAACAGAAAAGGAACGGCATGTTAATTTTGAGAGAGGATTCTCCAGAAGATAGTAAATGGCAAGTTTTCCCACGCAGCGCTTCCCAGCAGACAAAACTGTGCTCTGCACAGCCTTAATCAGAACAGAACTGGGCCCCATGGTCTAACAGAGTGAACAAAAGAACTCAAAAATAGCAAGTTGGGAAAGGGATAAAAACGTTCAAAAGCACATCAGGCTCCGGACAGCAGGCCCCAAAAGGCATTGGAGAACGCCAAGCTTGTTGTCAAGTATTATACGAGCTCCCTGGTGCTGAGTTTACGTAGCTGGCCTACACCTCTCAGCTTGACAGCACCTGGAGACGAAGGTACTGATGTCCCTTCAACATCAATCCGGGCACAATGCTGACACTCTGCGAGACACTTGGAAATGCTTAAGACAGAGAATTTCACCAGCGCTCAACCAGCAGCTCAGGCATTTGCTAGTCACACTCCGATGCCTTCAACCACTGGCCGAGAACACCGTTCTCCTACCGTTTGGTTCCGACCCTTTGATTCGGCGCAATATCAATTGTATCCGTAACCGAATCATGCCGGACAGCCAGACCAAGGTCAGCGATGGCACATGTGCCATTCTTCTTCACCAAGATGTTCTTGGATTTCAAGTCTCTGTGAGCAATCCCGGGCTTTCCTAACAGAGCAAAATAAAAAGAAGCAGGGGTCAAGGTCTGGTGAAATCTGTTAGTCAAACTGGTGCAGAGGCAGTACCGGATTTCAGGGCGTTAGTTAAAACTCTCAGTGTTGCAACACATTTTCCTGTTTGGATACACTTCAGCTCTGGAGAACAGAGCAGTGCTGACAGCCCATGGTATGCAAAGGCTCCACTTACGCTTCCCAAGGCACTGCTGATGCAGTAGCATCCAGAGGCCTCAAGAGGGACATAAACTCCATCGTCCCAGTCATCAGACACGTTGATGCAGACGTAAGGAGTTTATAATTCTGCTGCTGCCTGCGCTAACATCCCACCCAACTAGCACCAATTTTAGGATGGGGGTGTGAAATGCTGATATAACTACCAGGAGCTAGCGCAAAGCTAACCCACTTTGCAGCCAGCCAAAGCAATCAGTCTATTTCTGGTGAATACTGACCAGATGAATCGGGGCCGACTCAGCCAGTGTTTTCTGTGCATCACATCAGTCCCCCTCGTCAATTCTGCTTTATTCTCCCCTCAAGAATTCCCAGCACCTTTTCACACTTGCTCTTACCCTGAGTACCCACAATCTCCATGTGCAGATGGGCCAGCCCGCTAGCAGCAGACAGGGCGAGCTTGATCATCCCCTCGATAGTCACTGTGTATCGATTAAGGTAGTCAAAGAGAGATCCGTGCTCATGGTAATCAGAGACAAGCCACAGCTGAGTCCATGTTCCATTATCTGCAGCAGGAAAGAGACCGTGCTCAGACAGATACAACGCAGGGACAGCACACGACCATCGAGCATGTCGCACCCTGTCTTTTTGGTACAGAGGAGAGCTGCTGGGTAAGGCTGCAGCTCAACAGCCAACCTGGGGGCAAATAAGGTAAAGAACTTTAAGGCAAAACATGACTTTGTAAGCTACAGCTGATGCACCACCGCGCCTCTCAGCAACAGCAATAATTTTACCATCTTTTGGCGAGAAACATTCAAATACGTAGCTATTTGAAAAGCATGCTGACAGTTTTCTCTAACCATTTAATTGTAAATCCTAGCGAAGAAATGCAACTCCCAAGAGCAGACAGCACACTGGTGAAGTCTCCGCTCTCAGGACTGAGGCACTTTTTACCTTTGTTATCTGCAGCAATAAATCCCAGGATGTTCTCATGTCGCAACATAACGGTTTGATATATTTCTGCTTCCCTAAACCAGGAACGCTCCTCACGTGAAGAGAAGATTTTTACAGCTACGTCACCTCCACGCCACCTGCCACGCCACACTTCCCCGAAGCGGCCTTTACCAATGATCTCCTGAAGGACAATTGTCCGAGCCACAGTCCGTTGGACAAAAAGCGGCAAACCTACGGACAAGAAATTGAAGGAATGAATGCCTGTTGCAGCAAAAGAAACTCCTGAAACCTCAGAGTCTGAAGTAGAGCATCACCAAACCTAGAAGGCTCTACATTTGATAACAACCAGCAGCCTAAGCAAGACCCAAACCAGCAAATGGTGGTAGCTCCTGCGTAGGACGTGCCATTTGGCTGCTTGGGCAGCATCTGCATATCACTTTGAAGTAGCTTGCAAACCGCCAGTGATTAGGCACAGAGCAGCTGGGGAACTTCTGCTCTATGGCAGATCAAAGCAACTTCAGCCTGAATATGCAAAGAGTGGAACTCGTTGAAGACGGACTCTGCTAAAAAGCAGTAAACCACCAGAACTTCTCTTAAGAAAGGAGTCCTAACATAGCTGCCACCTCTTACGTAAGCTACAGAGCTCACCTGCTGAGAGTGCGTACAGAAGAGATCCCAAAACATTTTATATATAGCAGATGTGGTGCTAAAGGTTTATTCCCTGGTCAAATACCAGGTTGCTATATTCTCTGCCTCTGTGGATTATCCTATGGTTTCCATCTGCTGCAAAATTCTCTTTTTTTAACCTAACTGCTTTCATAGTTCAAAGTCATGAATAAAACAATGACTTCCCTATCTATTCTGGGGATGATTTCTTTTAAGTGCTACAGAAGTGAATGCTGTACATCGTCCACTTCAGAAGACCCAAGGATTCTTTGGGATGAAATGGGCTGCGCAAATGCAGTATTTGCACACTGCAGAATTTTCAGCTGCTGGGATCTTTCCCATTTTCCTGCCAGCTTTGATGCAGGTGACATCCTGCATCCTCCTTTGAAAGCCAACAACCCACAGGTTAGCAGCCAATGTCTGTTTCCAACCCAAATCCAGTTCCAGAGCTAAATTTGAAATAGACGTAGCCGTTTGAGTTATCCTCTTGCAGAAAAGGAGGAAAGCTACGCAAATCTATTTTTACACATCAGCAGTTACGGAGGAGTTGAACTATTGCTCTTACCTAACCTAAGCACTGAACACTGACACGGGGCCGAGGTTACAGCGCCTACTGCATGACAGAATTTAAAACACGCCCTCCACGTGACTCATGATGGGGCAACATGAACAGGCTGACGAGGCAACAGCCTCCCAGCCGTGCAAAGCTGTGGCAACCAGGAGCCCAGAACAGACTACTCCATTAAAATTACAAGTTCTCATTCGTCATTTCCAGTCATATCTTAATACCTGAGCCAGAGCCAGAGGTGGAGAGATCGTAGACTAGATCTTGCAAGGTCTTATCCTTCGACAGGCACATTTCACAAGAGGGGTCTTCCACGTCCAGCCGCTGACGATTGTGATAGACTCGTTGGTGGTGATGAAAAACAAAGACGACTATGATCATGACAACAAACACAAGGAAGACAGGTCCGGCAATCACTGCCACTAGCTCCACAGGACCCCAGCTCGACGGGGGTTCGTTATCTTTCAGGTGTCCTTGAGAGGAAAGGGAGGAGAAAACCAGACACTTTTAGAAAATTATCACTCCTTCATAAGTGTTCTTTAAGGACTTTCTTCTTGTGTTTTAATTATCCTCTCAGAGCCTGGAGAATTTTAGCTTGCTGTTCCAGGATGGTAGAGGACACATCAAATAACAGCGTTAACATGGGACTGATCAAGTCATCAGGCAGGCAAACCACAGCTAAAACCCCCAAAAGAAGATGGTGCTTCAATCATGGGATCAGGGATTATTGGCACTTGCTATTTAAAAGAGGACGGGAGCCTGTTCTGGTCTGAATTTGCTAGAACAGCCTGCATTTTACCTTCCAGAGAAAAACCATCCAGTTTCTCCCTCTTTCCCCTTCTCCCTGTAACAACCAGTGAAGACTGGTACCTGAAGTCAACAATTATTTGTCTTTTTCAGAACAAATAAGACTTCCCCACTGCACCCAAGGAAAATGGATACTGCAGTCTTCATACGACCCACTTTAGCTCAAAACGGAGAGTAACGAGGTATGAGGAAGTACTGCATGCCCTCTCTGTCCCAGGAATTAGAAAGAAGCAGACATTTCCCACACCCTCAAAGGCAGGGCTGCTTCCTCTTCACCTATTCAGGATCCCTCCACCCCACACACTTTACTCTGAAGCTGCTGCCGGGTTTCCATACTCATGGCTCATCACTGAAAGGATCTCCAGTCCTAGAAGAAGGAAAGCCACTCTATCTGATAAAAATGCCAGAAAAGGGATCCGAGCCGTGCCCTCAGGCCACTGCAGGCACAGAGCATCATGCAGCAGAAACTTATATTTAACTGCAGGTGAACATTGCTGCTGCTGCTTTCAGGAGCCTGTGAGAAAACCAGCAGCAGGGCTGATAAGGTGAGAGGAGCCTCATAATATGGAGCTACTGAGCGCAGTAAAACTGCAAAAAACTCCCAACTCTGGAAGCTTCTCCTACCCTAAAGTACAACCTCATCATCTGGTGACATTTTGTTGGCCACAGGGGAGTTCAAGCAACTTCACATTTTAATTTGAAGTAGTTTGTTATTATTTCCACTTTACAGATCAAGGAAATAAACACACAGCAACCTAAGGGAAGAAGTGAAAACAGGGTCGAGAACTCCTTATTCCCAATCCCAAACAGACAGCTTCTCTCCTCCCCACTTCAAACAGACAATTTATTTAGCTCTCTACTCACCACTGGGAACCATTAAGTCAATTTTGTTGCAAAAATCAGAGTAGCAGCAGTGAGTATTACGCAGATCTTCTGAACTCAGACAATAGAAGGGTTTCCCAGCAGGAATCAATTTTGCTTCAGGAATGCAGGTCCGAACGTGATGTTTAACACCATCCAGGTTGAAGACCGAGACCATGCACGCGCCGTCTGTTTCACACGTGGAGTTTGCTTGTTTGCAGTCGGAGCACAAACATGTCAAAGCTGCAGAAATCAAAACAAGACCACCTCCTTAAAACCCACCAGAGACCAAATGCTCAGACAAGAGAAAACTTTCTTCTTTAAATTTCCTATTTCAGAGGGAACGGGCCATTCTTAGGCTCAGGAATTAGACTTTAGGAACAGAACAAGTCACACTCAGTATTTCAGACCTGCAAAAACCCAACTGAAGCACAAAATACAACGTGGAAGCAGAGGAGCCTTTCCAGAAGATGACTGCCCAGGCAGCCCTTTTCCTGCCCCTGTTGCAACCACTAACAGAGATGACCCAAGTCATCCCTGCAAACTAGACTAGATTTTACCAAAATCCACTCCCAACCCAATCTAGGGTCAGAATTCAAATTGAAAACAACAATTACTCAAACTGACAGACTCAATTTCACCTGAACTGCCTGTCCAGGCTTCCTCAGCTACGCCAAAGACGAGCTGCCCGTTACGGGTTAGTGAGGGACGACCGCCCCAGCTCGTGGGAGACAACAAGCAGTTGGCAGATGCCAAAACAAAACCAATTCAAACCGACTACACAAGCCAAGTGTGCTACACCCAACTAGATCAGTCACTTATTTAGTAACTGCTTTCCTGATCTGAGACACTACCTTGGGTCAAATACACTCCTGGCTTTTTGCCTGCTCACCGTGAAGATTATTTGGGTAAAGAGCAAAGGAGAAACTCCAAGGCAGATTCCCACATTTTTCCGCCTCCCAGCTGTCATTGTGCTTTTCTCAAGCTGCCTGAAGAACTGTAAGCAAATCCCCAGGCATCGCCATCCTTGGGAACAAAGAGCGAATACAACAATGTCAAGAAGAAGGGTGGGGCTTGTTTAGCAGCACGCAGTATTTTCTTCAGCTTTCATCAGATCTTTCAGCCTCCCCGGAGGGATTCAGAAACATGTACTTACCCGCTGCAGAAATGGTCTTTCAGGTAGAGAAAGTCTGAAGAAGTGTTTTAAAAAGATACAAGTGCCACAGTTAACTCTCCCCAGTCCAATAGCTAAATCCTCTACGTCCGCTTGTACCCTCTCGGTCTAAAGACACAAACGAAAGTCACTGTCAACACTCGTGTGTGTCAGCCACCTTCCCGTGGGGCAAGGGAAATGCCGAGCCCTCAGTCACACCATCTCTGGCAACCAGCAGATTTAAGGAGCATCAGCATTCAAGTATATTCATGGCACTGGAAGAGCCTCTTGCTCCCAGCCAGCACACGGTCCAAAGCGCAGCGGAGAGTTATGCTGCTGGGGGCACGTCACCTTGAACTTAACGAAAAACAAGCAGGTCCTCATCAACTTCAGGGTTCGTTTAGGAAGAAGACACCCATTATGCCTTATCTCCAGTGTCCTAGGTAAATCGGTTAGGCTAATTGCATTACTATTCACTTAATTCTCTCTGGACACTGTGCTCTTCATTTCCTAGCTGTTATTGTGAGCTGCTTAACAGCTCAAAGGTGGGCTGCAGTATTTCAGACAGGCTAAATGCAGATGCTGGTGAGTTTTGAACCAACAGATTCAAAACTGCAGAAGCAGTAAAAAGCCAGTAAAACGCAGAAGAGCTGTTCAGTGAGACATCTTTAAAAAGCATCATGAGCAAATGTAGCTTATTACTATGTGCTTAGCACAGGCCAAGGAAAAGGGACATAGAATAGAAAATGGACAACCATTTCTCAGGGAAGACCCTAAGACTGAACCATATTGAGAAGGGTTGAGGGCACCGTACCCATCGATTATGCAGCTTTTAAGGGGAAAACGTCGTTATAATGAAAGAAAAAAAAAAACCACTAATGTTCAGCTTGACAAACAGCTCCGAGTACACCGTTTTCCAGTGGTCATCAGAGCACAGAAAAGACAATTCTTCTGAAAAATGTGCACACTTGGGGGAACAAAGGTTGGTTATAATGGAGTTTTTATGAAAACATGAGAAAGGAAAGAGCAGCCAGGGCACATTCCTACCTTCAAGTATACTTAAAAGGAAATAGTGTTTTAAAGCATCTCCTTTATTACTTTATCAAAACTCAAGATACAAATTAAAAACATTTAAACAACACGCGTTTCATCATGGTCTTTTCAACTTGATTTAGATACAGCAAAACTGAACTCAGAAATGAGTCTAAGAGGAACAAAGGTCTCAAACCCAAGATTTAGGCTATGGCAGTTTCGCTTCCAGAAGCTCAGAAGTAAACAAAACACTTAAATGCACCAATAAAACTGGTTTTGTAAACTTCTTACTGAAGTATCTGGCCTGAAACTACGCATCCCTTTGAGAAGGAAAGCAGAGGAGCTGGTTGTATCCGCTCAGTTTCATTTGTAGAATTAAAAAAAAAGAAATCAGTTTACCTGCAAGGTACGATACCAGAGCCCCAGTGCACAGGGACAGAGTAAGAAGATCCTTATCTGTTCCGTGCAGAAAGCAGAAGTTTCCTGCTAAGGAGGGGTATGCCCCACAGTGCACGGCCTCATTTCACCTCGCAGTGTTGTCAGCTGCTGTTCCCCCTTTGAGACAACTGCTCTTTTTTAAGAGCAATTCTTACAGTTAGCACCTCCAAAACCCCTACGGTAAGGAGGGCCGCATGAACAAAGAAAATTAAGCCTTCAGCACACGTATGTACTTCTGCTACACCTTTCATGAGCGACCCTGACAGGGCTTTCTAGCTATTCCAGTCCATAACCTCTGCGCTGCAGGTAGGCACTCAAGTTTTAGGGAAGATGGTCAGATCCTTGGGTAGAAGCTGAAGTCCAGCTCCAGCCTCCCTCGTGCAGCCAGGAGTCGACTCTGTCTTTATTTTTATTACGAAAAAGCTACACAGCCATATCCTCCCTAAGCATCACCTACTGCCGGCTGCCAGCGCTGCAGCGAGAAGGGCCCCGCTCCTGCAGGCACCGGCCGTGCCAGGGAGGAAAGGCCTGTCTGCACCGGGGCTCGCCGGGAACTGGGGAGCTTCCGGCAGAGAGGAGAATTACAGGGCAACCCGCGCAGGTCCAGCATTTCAAGTTTGATTAACCAGAAGGGAAAATTCTTCTCATATCAGCAACACCAGAAGCCAGGAAAAAGCAACTGTTGTTTCCCCTTGGGTGGGGGGCAGAAAACGGACAGGTATGCAGAGCCCCCCCCACCAGGCATCTCTCGGGTGCTCCTGAGAGCAGCCGGGGACGCCTGGGGCGAAGCAAATGGAGACAGGAGTGAATAAAAGCATTTTTCATGCCAACAGCATTCTTTTTATTTGGGAAGAAAAGCTCCTATTGAGCAAAACATATAATCTACTTAATAAACTGACTGGACTGAAGAAAATAGAAGGGGCAAAGGAAAACAAAAGAGCAGTTCACACAGCCGGAGCGGCGAGTTCCCCTCTCGCAGAACGCCTGGGGATGAGTCTGCATGAAAGGTGCTACAGAAGTTGGCAGCAGAGTCTGCTCTATCTGCTCAGCACGCTCTTTCTGACATTCTGCTCAGAGACAAACCCAACCCTTTAAAGAAGCTGTTTAAACAAGCCTAACATTAAGCTGCAGATCCTCAGAATGAAAGCTTTGTTCTCACTCGAGATGGATCAGGTTGGTATTTACACTGAAGCAAACCCTCACTGCGATTTACTCCAAGGCAGAGCGCAGGTGGTCGTGACATCAATCGCAGGAGCGAGCCAGCCCGGTGCCGGTCCTCACCGCTCTTCCTAAAAACCGGAGCAGTCAGTCAGCACTGCCAAAAGCCAAACTCTCCTTGATCCTCGACTAACGCAGACCAGGGCTCAGCTACTGGGCCGGGTACTCCTTCAAGTGACCACCCTCAGCCCAAGAGGTGCTTCTGCTCTCCGCAAGGTACCCAGCGAGGGTCATGAGTTACAGGCGGCAGCAGGATTGTTCCCAGCAGGAACCGGGGTCACAGAGGTATTAGCATCCCTTTGCATTAACTACAGCAGAGAGGAAAACAAGAGAAGGCCCTCTTGTACCAAATTCCCCCATTAAAGGTGACGTGGATTTGCAAAATCAATCCAAACAAACGGGGGGGTGTCCGTGGGTTAGAGCTCTAGGCTCCAGGGAGACTAAAATATTAAGCTCCAACAGCCAAAGAACATTGCTTTTTTTTTCAGCAACTATCTAAGCTCGTTTCACACATATTTATTCTCACACAGGATTGCATGTGTCAAGATGTCTCTGCAGCTAGACAGGGGAAAGTTTCACAGCAAAATCTAATGTAATGGTGTTAACCACCTTTTGGAATACATTTTCCAAAATCTCCTGAAGCTGTGCTATGCAAGATGGCATTTTCTCAGGGCTAAACGCTACCTGATCAAGATGTATTAAGATAATTAACCTGAAGATGATCACTGGTAAAATTGCCAATAATCACCCACATATTTACCAGATAAACAGATTTTTGCAGAGATTGTAAGCTGCTGTTCTTTTTCAACAGTTTGAACCGCGGCTGGAAGAACGATGATTCCCCTGACTTCTGAGCCTTTATAAAGCTCTGGAACAGGAGCTGCAATTTATTATGTCTCTGTACAGCACCTAACTTAATGAGACCCAATCTGGTAGTGATGTTTTAATGCTGCAGCAGCATAATGTTAGCAAGAGAAATGGAAAACAATTGGGTTTGTACCTCTGCTGTTTCTTTAGATGCTATAATGAAGAGGGACATGTGTAAACATGCTTGGAAGAAAGAAATACCTTTCAGTGTTTCGCTATACGCTGTGCCGAAATAAATAAAGAATAACCTTTATCACAGAGTGTTTTGCCCAAGAGCAGGTTAGGAATAAAATCCATTCCCTTGCGGCAAGGGAGCAGAGGTCTGTTCCAGGAGTCCCTTTGTGCTCCTCGTTCAACCATACCACCCCAAGAACAGTGCTTCAAGAAAACAATCAGGGCTTCATTTTCAAAAGGCAGGGATGAGGACACTCAAAGCTATCTGATGAAGACTTTAAAAACAAAGATCCATTATATTCACCTTGATTCTTCTGCTGCCTGGCGTCAATAACTGGGATCCCTACATCCCTCTCTAGGATACGCCCCAAGTCCAAAATGCCCGCCTTGTATAGCACACCAGTATCTTCTCCAAGCCCCAGAGTCAGCTCACCTACACCCACGGTCTCCAAAATCAAGTGCAAGGCCAGTTCTGGATGCTCACACTGCCCCTGTTTCCTTACAAAGGAGCTGAAGAAATGAGTACAGATTTGCTCTTCTGTAGATACAGTACCACCACCTTGAATATCCTTCCTACATCTCGCTGCCCCATCAACTTCTCCTCCTACTTTCAAAGATCTCAACATCTCTTTTGCTCCTTGCTGGTGCTTATGAAATCTACTGACCCACTGCTGCTAAATGAAACAGAGTTAAAATTAGCTGCGAAGTACTACGAAAAAAGCACTTTCACGCAAGTCATCCAGAAACTAAAAATTATACTAGGATATTTAAAGTTGGAAACAAGAGTTCCAACTTTTTCAAGCTGGCTGCAGTCCCCTGGCACAGGTTGAACCTGACATGAACACATCATGGCTGACTAGAAAACATATACTAAATGGAAAAAAAATAAAGGCAGGAAGAACGTGCTCTCACTTTTAAAGCGAAGAACTTTCTCTGCATCCACTCAAGTAACACAAAAGGAGAGCTTCTAAATGAATTTTAAAAAAGCGAATTGACAGGAGTCTCATCATTAATAGGTTAATTAGAAGAAGCCTTGACATTGCTGCTGCTGTTGCTCTTCAACTCAGAAAACAGACATATGGCTCCAAACTCCCTCTCCAGGCTCTGGTCTGACACCTATTTTGTGTTTTAACTTGCTAGGAAACCAGTTTAGGAGCCACCCATACCATACCAGTACTGTGGAAGAAAGTCCTGCAAACCAGCTGCATGGCAAGGCAGATGCACAGGACATTATTGATGGCTTTCAAGACTTAAAACCGATGCTGTGTATTCTCAGGCAATTGGCACATGCTTTTTCAGAGTCTAAATAACAAGTTGTTTAATGTGTAGTCTACATTCCGACACCCAGCAGTCCACAGGTTACTTCCAAAAAGCCCACAGAAAGCAGCAAGCGCTAGAAAACCAAGCCTTTGTTGAGGGACTTTAACGTGCAGTGAAGTCCGCTTTCCTGATGAAAAAATAAATACATGGGTCCACAGTCAATGAGAAGGGAGGCTGGAAAGCCAGTGGCTTAAATAATGAGGACAAAAGAGGTCTCCCACCCCATACAACTGCTCACACTCAAGGGTCTGACTCTACAAGCTCAGCACCAGTGAACGTTTTATCTGTGTAATACCATCGCAGCTTTCTCCCTCGAGACGAGCAATTCCTTCTCGGTCTGCTCAGATAACCGTGCTGGCTGTGCGGTGGAGAACATATTTCCACTGGTCAACACCCAGTGAACTTTGCTTGCTGTTAACAGAATTGACGTTTTACTTCACTCCTTTCGCAATAGCGATTTCCGGAGCATCCACTACTGGCAGCGGACGGCGTACCCAGGGAAAAAAAAATCCGAGCTGTCTGGCCAAGGAGCTGAAGGAGTTCAAGAATGCTTGTTGGACACTGTTTTTAATTTCCAGTTAGAGAAGTCTTTCTTGGAAAGTTGTAGGATATAACTTATGGACCACGCGGAGTTTGCCTGATTTAACCGGGTAAGTATTTTAAGCAGGTGTTAATAATAAAATCTGCTGGCCCAAGATCGCTCCCCACGGTATTCTTTTGCTTTATTTCAAGCACGCAAACAAAGCCTACCTACAACCACCCTGTAACAATCGCTGCAGAGGCACCTTTTTTTTTTTCCTTTTCCTTTTTTTAAAGGAAGGAGTGTGGGGGGGTGTTTTCTACTCTGTTTACCAATGCACACAGAGGTTCACAGCTCCCAAGCACTGCAGAAATTCGGATGTTTTTCCAGCCTACCCTGAAACCAGCAGCTGTTAAGATCTCTTGTATAAAGCACAATAGTAAGGGCAGCCCTTGCTGGCTGAGGAGGCACACGGAGTGTGCATCATGGCTGCTCAAGCAGCAAACAATTCACAGGTTTAGGGTCCCTATTCCCTGCCATCCTGCTCCCAGCTCCGCAAACACGGCTCGCTCGCGCCCTTGAAGCCAGGCTGAGCTCACACCTTTTACTGGACAGCACGAACAAAAACGTACAGCGCATACTGAGCGGAAACAATAGCCAGCCATACAGAGCCCAATATCAAAGGCACTGATAGTCATCCGAGTTTCCAGGAGATACACGCAGTCAATTGGCCCTTTCCTGCTTATTTATTTATTTATTTTTTAAATAAACACCAGCTGTATACAAAATGTGAAGTGAAAGCCTGAGAGCAGACGTGCGCTGAGTCTCATTTGGTCCTGCTTTGCCATTTATCACAGAAAAGCTGAAACACCTTCTTAAGGCTGGATTTTACTTTAGGTTAAAACAAAGCCCAGACACTCTCCCCTAAAGCACATCTGCGTTACCAGATTCAACAGGACTTGCAAATACACCCCTAACCTACTGCCCTAGTGGGGTTTAAAGCCATTTTCTGCAGCTAACAAGTCCAGATCTGCACGCACAAAGTTATTACCTTCTGACAGTCGGTTGGTAATACATAACACGAACGGCGAGAGGATTGGGGAGGAGAAAAATGTTTCAGTGCGGTTCCTGTTGGAACAGGTACCTGCGTTACACAAGCAGCGATCGCCCCCGATAGCCACAGAGGGATGGACTGCGTGGCAAAGCCTCGGACGCTGGAGAGGCCATTGCCACCAGCCTGTCCTCTGTCCCTGCCAGGACGTGCTCTGAGATGCTTTGGGCCCATCCAGCTCTGGGGAAAAGGGCTAATCTCTTTAAAAGCACGGAGCTGATAACCTCTTGCTCTTCCCCCAAGAAGCAGCAGCAGTTGCACCCCCCCCAGATAAAGCAAAAGGATCGCCACAGAACAAACAACCGAAACAAAGAGTTTTCCCTCACTCATCTCCCTCCAAACAAATATTTACAGTTGTTACAATCCAGAGGCACAGGGTTTTAGAAAGGTTTCTTAAAAACAACAAAAACCAAACAACAAACCCACAGATTTGAAGAGCACACACTGCAATCTCTGGTGCATGGGGGGCTGCCGGAGCCCCCCCCTCGGCCAGGTCAATAGGCCGATGGGAAGAGGCCACAAACTCCCGAGGTCTGATCGAGGCTCAGCAGCAACATGGTGGCACTTTCCACGCCGGGGCTGATCTGCCCTCCCAGCGCCTGCCCCACGCCGAGCCCCTGCCTCCTGGGGCTGCGAAACAGCCGGTGACCCACGTGTCCAGGACCCCAACGCACACAGACCCCCCCAGTTCTTCCTCACTCCGAGAAAAGCCCATAAATTTCTGGTTCCTTCGTTATCTCCAGAAGACAGGCTGGAAGACTCCCAGTTCTCTTCCCAGCCAAAGCCAAGGCGAGCGTGTGCCTCCTCGGAGCATCCCCTGGCACCGCAGGACTCCCCTGCTCTCCAGCCCCCACCCCCAATTGTTGCTGCCCCTCCAGACCCACAACTGTTCCCTCTGTGGAGGGTA
>NW_008794786.1:56377-57215 GCF_000699145.1 Aptenodytes forsteri
AGTGTGCAATGGTGTGCGTGTGTGCATGCAGGATTTTTGTGTGTGTGTGTAAGTGTGCAATGGTGTGCGTGTGTGCATGCAGGATTTTTGTGTGTGTGTGTAAGTGTGCAGTGGTGTGTGTGCATGCAGGATTTGTGTGTGGGTGTGCTTGCATGCAGTGGCTGTGCAGGTGTGTGCGCACGGCTGCGCACCATCGGGAGGGTGTGTGCAACGTGCACGCGCGGGGGGTCCACACAGCGTGCGTGCACCGTGAGCTGTGCGGGGCACGTGCAGTGCGCCCTCCTGCAACGTGTTGTGGGTGTGCAGGGGGTGTGCGGCGCGTGTCCTTCGTGCAGCGTGAGTGTGCACGGTGTGTGTGTGTGTGCAGTGTGAGTGTGCAGTGTCGGGGCGCAGCGTGAGGCTGGCAAGCGCAGGCAGGGGGCTGCGAGCCACAGGCCTGGAGCAGCTGGTGCGTGGTGGGGACCGAGCCCCGGCCAGGCAGGGCACCCCAAACCCCGGGCTGAGCACCCCAAGCCCTGCCCTGTGCAGCCCTACGTACCCCTCGCCCTGGTGCCAGCCCCGCCGAGGGCCGGCAGCTGCCCTTTGCTGACCTCTTTCTCCCAGTCCTTAACTGGGAGCGGGGTGAGACGAGCCCGGGGTGGCCGCGGCGATGTGCCGGGCTGAGCCGGGAAGGCGCGGGGATATTCCGGCAAAGGTCAACGTCCCCCGAGAGCCAAAACCCCCCGGATGGCCATGCTCTCCCAAGCCAGCTCCCCTTTCATCCCAGAGGGTTTCGCCCTCGCCCCCAGACTATCGGCAGTGCCTGCCCGATGGGTTTGGCAGTTGTTAAGTGAAGTGA
>NW_008794786.1:63956-65456 GCF_000699145.1 Aptenodytes forsteri
GCAGCCCCAGCCCCTGCCCCGGTGCAGCCCCAGCCCCTCACGGGCGCAGGGAGAGGGTCACGAGGCTGGAGCCAGATTTATTGCGGGATCCGGCGGTGCCGGAGCAATACACCGCAGCCACACGGGGTTGAAGCAATAAAATAAACCATGCAGAAGCGCCAGTGTCTCATCCTGCCACATCGCCCGCTGCCCGATGGGGGAGGTTTGGCAGTTGTTAAGTGATAAAATAGCTTTACGTTTTATTAAATATATTAAATCTTAATAATTAAATAATTATGGAGTAGGGCGCAAAGCTGGTTCTGCTGAACATCCTGGTCTCATCTGAACAGCCCCGAACGTGGGGTGGTTTTTGGGATGGCGGCAAGCGGTGCGGGCTGTAGGCGGCTGCAGGGTGCACCAAGACACCCCGGAAAACACCAAAACGATGGCAAAGACCAAAAGGGCTTGGAAAACGGGACTGCTGGTTGCTCGTCGGGGAAGGATCAGGCCACCACGGCTGCGGGAGCCCCCGTCTCGGTGGTCCCTGTGGTATGGGGGATGCTCGGGCTGTGCTCAGTCCTGGCGGCCCCTCGTCTTGGGGAGCCCCAAGACGTGCCGGGGCACGGATCCGGCCTGGCCAGGGGGACGCTGTCCCTGGACCATCCTTTCTCAGTGAAATCCAGACCTCCTCCGGCGAGAGGCGTGCCGGGCACCGCAAGCCTGCCGGGGAATTCCTGCTGCCGCCGCTGAGCCCACGGCATCCAGCCCACGGCATCCCCGCTGCCAATGTGCCGGGCAGGCAGGTTTGGGCAGCACCCGCTGCCTGCGTGCCGCGCCGGGTGCCAGCGATGGGGTGGGTGCCCGGCTGGGCATGGGGGCTGCGGCAGGGGATGGTGCCGGCTCTGGCGCCTGCTCGCCCCTTGGCTGTGGCGTCTGGCCGGGGGGGCTCCTATTTTTTCCCTCCTTGCAAATTAAAAAGGCTGCAAGGAGGGGTGGGAAAGGCAGGGGCTGCGAGCAAAACCCCCTCCGTGACCGGGAGCCGTCCTGGCGTTGGCTTCGCCGCCATCCCCAGTGCAGCCCGCGAGCGGCTTCGGTGCGTGCCTGGCGCTCACTGCTCCGGCTTGGGCTTTTCCAGGGAATTGTTCAGCTTCTTCAGCGTCTTTTTAATCCGCAGGGCGGTGAGGCGGGCTGAGGGACTCTGGTACCAGCACTCCTTCATGATCTTCGCCAATGCCGACAAAACCTGGGGGAGGCACAAAAAGAGGGGAAAATTGAAGGGTTTCATGGGGAGCAAAGGTCTGGCTCACGGTGGGAGTGGGGCAGCCCCCCCTGGACTCACCGAGTTGGAGAAGAGGCGGTTGGGGACCACGGGGGTCTGCTGGTCGACGCACACCACCTTCTTCATGTCCTCGAAGCTGGGGTCGCTGGGGACGGCGTCGAAGAAGGGCGGCCGGTACTCCTCCACGATGCCTGTGGGAAGGGGGGCAGTGTGTAGGCGGTGGGGGGGCACAGGGTTCATCC
>NW_008794786.1:69315-70314 GCF_000699145.1 Aptenodytes forsteri
TCGAGGGCATGGGGAAGGGGGGCAGGGTGAGGGCGGTGGGGGGGCACAGGATTCATCCCCCAGCCTGCACATCACAGGGGGCCCGGGGGAGCCGGCATGACCGACCGGCACCCTGCCTTGGGGGCACGTGGGGCCCCGGGAATTGCCGGTGTGATTTGCCCCACCACACTGGCGGTGATGCCGCCCGTGGGGTGCACGGCTCCAGCCCTGGATGCACTGCAGAACGCACATCACAGGGGGCCCGGGGGAGCCGGCATGACCGACCGGCACCCTGCCTTGGGGGCACGTGGGGCCCCGGGAATTGCCGGTGTGATTTGCCCCACCACACTGGCGGTGATGCCGCCCGTGGGGTGCACGGCTCCAGCCCTGGATGCACTGCAGAACAGCGCCGGGACGGCACGGAACCTCGCCGGGACGGCACGGGGTGGCTGGGGCCCGCTCCAGCACCGACTCTAGCACCGCTGGTGGCTCCAGCACCAGCTCCGGCACTGGCAATAGTCCAGCACCAGCCCTACCATGAACAACGGCTCCAGCACCAGCTCTAGCACCGGCACCAGCTCCCGGTACCGATGCCACCTCGCAGCCCCACACCTCCATCGGGCAGCCCCATGGCGAGCCTGCCAGCTGGCCCAGCTAATCTCCGCTTAGTGCTTCCATATGTCTGTGTGTCTGAGGGGTTTAACTCACCTGGGCTGCCCTGAGCACCCACCAGCTCCCTGCACTCCGGGGGTGGCCCCCGAACCTCGGGGTCCCCTGGACCCCCTGTCCCTGACGCCCTGGGGCCACGCAGGGGCCGCTCAGCCCATCCCGGAGGACGAGGGTGCCTGGAAGGGTTAAAACCAGCTGGCTGAAGGTCGTCCCCTGCACATGGCTTTGGTAATTCGGAGTAAATGTTTAATCTGAAGGAGCCCCGGGGCAGTAAATGAGATTATCCTGGCCAGACTGCGCCTAAGGGGGACCGCCTGCCTCACCCGCCAGCGCCCACAATTTAATTAATGC
>NW_008794786.1:72380-77630 GCF_000699145.1 Aptenodytes forsteri
ATCCCGGAGGGCGAGGGTGCCTGGAAGGGTTAAAACCAGCTGGCTGAAGGTCGTCCCCTGCACATGGCTTTGGTAATTCGGAGTAAATGTTTAATCTGAAGGAGCCCCGGGGCAGTAAATGAGATTATCCTGGCCAGACTGCGCCTCGGGGGGACCGCCTGCCTCACCCGCCAGCGCCCACCATTTAATTAATGCTTCTAATGGACGTTGCCGGCAGTGAGCGGCGCTGGCCGGGCAGCCCTGAGGAGGCTCCTCCGCAGCGTGGGGGACCCTGTCCCTGTCACCGTCCCCGTCCCTGCGAGCCAAGCCCCGCCGGCCGGAGGTCCTGGCCGTGGCCAGCTTCCAGGCAGCGCTCGACGCTGCTTGTTTTCTAATCAGTGCTGAACAAACAAAGAGCTGATTGAGTCTAATGGGCCCTTTAATCAGGGAGCCGGGTGCTGACACTAGATTACAGTGTTTATAATTTACAGCTAATCTTCTGGGCGAAGGGAAAGAAAAAAAAAAACCCATAAAAAGGAGGGAAGGAGGGAGTGAGCGCGGAGCCTCGCTGCGAGCCGGGAGCGCGGCAGCCGGCTGGGAGCCGCTCACCGTTCACCACCGTCCGCCGGGTGATCTCCCAGAGCACCAGCCCGTACGCCCAGATGTCCGTCTTCTTGTAGGACTCGAAGCAGTCGGTGCGGATCTGCTCGCTGAGCACCTCTGGGGCCATGTAGCGCTTGGTGCCCACCCGGGGGTTGTTGCCGATGTCCAGGTAGTCGCTGCCCTGGGAGTGCATGACGGCCAGCCCTGGAGGGATGCCGGCCCCGGTCAGCACCATGCTGGTGCTGCATCCCCAGGATGCTGCATCCGTGGGGCACCGTATCCCTGGGGTACCGCATCCCTGGGGTACCACGTCCCTGGGTGCTGCATCCTGCCCCCCATCTCACCCAGGTCCGCGATGCAGCACTGCCGGTTGCTTTTCACCAAGATGTTCCTGCTCTTCAGGTCGCGGTGGGCAATGGCGGGCTTGCCCTGGGTGCCAAAGATCTCCACGTGGAGGTGGACGAGGCCGCAAATGATGGAGGAGGCCAACCCCAGACAGGTCTCCACATCCAGGGCTGTCCTCTGCAGGTAGTCGTAGAGTGAGCCGTTCTCGTGGTAGTGGGTGATGAGCCAGAGCTGGGTGCTGGAGTTCCTTGACGTCATGTCAGAGGCGATGAAGCCTGGACGGGGAGAAGAGCCAGGACCATGGAGCCGCCATGCAGCTGCTTCCCGGCCCCCCCGGTCCCCCACTCACCCAGGATGTTGTCGTGCCGGAGGAGGACGGTGTTGTAGATCTCTGTCTCACGGAACCATGACTGCTCATCCCGGGAGGAGAAGATCTTCACGGCCACGCTCTCCCCGTGCCACATGCCTCGCCACACCTCGCCATAGCGTCCTTTGCCTGCCACGGCCGCGGCACTGCGTCACGCGGCCCCTCCAACCCCCAGCGACCTCCCCACACCCAGCATGATGAACCCAGCTCCCAGTGTGGAAGAGCAACGGAGCGGCACAGGGTCCATTGACCCTGACCAACTGCCACCCACCCACCCAGCTGCTCTCTCCCTCCTCCATCAGCTGGACAGGGGGAGAACTTGGGGTCTCTATGGCATTTTGGCTGAGATGGTTGGGTCCAATCCCCCCTCCCAGGTCTGGTGTCGCGGTGCCATCGCTGGCTGCTGGGGGAAAGGGGTCTGGCACATGCCCAAGCACTGGCTGTGGGGGCCGGGACAGCTTCCCCCTGTGCCCGGCCGCTCTCCTTACCCACACACTCCACGAGGGTGATTTGCCGAGCCACCGTTCGCTGGACGAGGAAGGGCAGGCCCGAGCCGCTGCCTGTGGTGCAGTCGTCGTTCAGCAAGTCCTGTGCAGCCGGGACGGCAGCAGGGTCAGCCCAATGGCCACCCCACACCCGGCATGTCCCTCCCTCCTGCGCCTCAGGGGCATTTTGGGTCCTTCCCGGAGCGCACCCACCTCCAAAGTGCTGTCTCCCACCATGGATGCCTTCAGCATGAGGTCTGTGTCTCCCATGTCGCTTTTCTTGTGGCGCTGCTGGGCCACCTTCCAGCAGAAGAGCGCCATGAGCGCCGCAAGGACGAGGAGGGCGAGCAGCGGGACGAAGATCATCAGGAGGAGGTTGGGCAGGGAAGGCGCCTTTCCTAGGGCCTCTTCTCCTGGGAGGGGAAACAATGGATGGGAGCATGAAGGTGGACCTGGGAGGGTGGAGGTCTTGGTGCTTGGGCTTGGACCTGGGGAGGGTGGCTCTGCATTAGGGTCAACCCCATGGATGGCAGCTCTGCAGGCACAGCCCAAGAAGGGACACCTGAGGACATCTCGCTGGCCCTGTCCCACCTGGGAAAGGGTGACCCTGGAGGTGCTGAGTGAGGAGGGGGATGACCTAGAGACCCAACCACATCTCCAGCTGGGTGGGCAGCTCTGCCCTTCTCCCCCCGGCTCCTCGAAGGGGACTTGTGCCCCCGTACCTTGCAGGAAGATCTCCAGCTCGGCGTTGCACATGCTGGAGTCGCAGCACCTCGTGCCGTACTGCTCCGTCACGGGCGTGCGGCAGTTCTCCAGGATGTTCTGGGAGAAGCAGCCCCTGTGCTGGGTGATGATCCCCTCCTCCTTCCTCTTGCTGACGAAGCACACCTTTCCCGTGCAGGTGGGCAGGCTGCAGTGCGGCACGTCGCAGGCACACAGCAGCTCTTCTGTGGGCACGAGGAGGGGGTGCGTTGCACCATGGGGCCGCCCTGCTGCCCAGGCCGGGGCGCGCTGGCAGCTTTGGGGACAGTGACATCTGTCCTAAAGACACTTGAACCAAATTTCGAGAGCGGGCAGCCTGGGACCACCGTGGTCCGGGCTGGAGAAGGTGGCTGCGGGTGCTCAGCACAGGGTAGCCCATCCTGAGACCTCCTGGAAAATTGCTTGCTCCTGGCTGGGACCCAAGTGCCAGCCCCAAAGCTGAGGGTCGCCTGTCCCCGCACCCCCGGAAAGGCAGTGGAGGGGCTGTGCATCCAGCCCCACCAGCTGGGATTAACTGGGATGCACTGGCTCACAGCACACAGGGTCACATCCTGCCCACGGGGTCCCAGGGGAAGTGGGAGTGCCCCACTCTGGGGCCGCCTGTGGGAGCTGGGTCCCGGGAGCCAGGATGGGACCAAAAGCCCCAAACTCAGCTGGTGCCTCCCCAGCGGGTGCCGCGGAGATGCTGCGTTTCCGGAGCTGGGTGCCAAACCTGGGGTCTTTCCTGAAGCTTTCCCCGGCCGCCCCGAAGGCGCTTCCCCGCGCCGCAGTGCCGGAGCAGCACGGGGGGCGGCCACGTTCCCAACCTCCCAATTTAGCTCTGCCCTTTCGCGCAGAAAATATCTCTCCTGGAATCAGCAAGTTCAGCGCGAGGGCAGCCAGACAGACGGCAGTGAGGGGACGGATGGCTGTGGCCAGCCCCCCTCCTGCGCCTGGGGCCCCCCTGCCCCAAAAGCTGCCTGGTGCCAGGGCCATGGGGTAGTGGTGGGGCCGGGTCAGTAAGCCCTGGGGGTTGGTGGCCCCGTGGGCAGGATGGGGACTCGGTGGGCACTCGTCCCCCCAATGAGCTCTGCTGCTCCTCCCCAGCACAGCCACACTGCTTCGGTCCTCCCTGCACAAGCACCCAGCCTGGATCTGTCCCCAGGTCACCCTGGTGCTCCCCTGGGATCACGACCAGCTCGTCCCTGCTCCCCACCATCAGCACCATCACCCCTGGGAAAAAACACATTTTAAAGCACGTGCGTGCAAGCCTTTTTCCCATCTCCCCTTTAGTGACGTCAAAGCACTTGATGAACCGTAATTAATTAAGCTGAGATCCTCTCTGGGACACAGGTCACTGTCCCAGAAGGGAGAAGCCCCTCGCTGGGGATGGTGCGGGTCCCCGAGGAGCCCTGCCTCCCTCGGTTCTCACTCGAGGCGAGCTTGAATGAGCTGCCCTCTGTGGCAGTTTATTTTGAGCAGAGCAAGCAATGATGTTCCCAAAGAGCCGAGGGCTTATTTTAACCCCCCGTGCGTGGCAGAGAGCATCTGGCACCGGCCGCCTTCACCGCATCGTTTTGGTACTCACCGGCTGCGAAGCCGAGGGAGAGGGTCAGCAGCACCAGCACCACCCGGCCGCAGGCTCCGCACGGCATCTTCCTGCGGAGGGCAGGGGGGGTGAGAGGCAGCCCACCGCAGCCCCCCGCAGCCCCTGGCCCCCGAGGGGCTCATTGCCGGGCCGGGGGCAGCTGCGGGGGCTTTGGGAAGGAACTGGGGGGCCGTGGCGAGCGATGGAGGCCGGCGGGGAGGGAGAGGGTGGGCGGAGCGGTGCGAGGTAGGATGTGCTGCTTCCAAGCGGAGTTTGGCTCCGGACGTCCCGGTACAGCCCTTCCTGAGAGCATATGCCCGGGACCTCCTGAGCTTGGGGGACCTCCCGACTGGGGCACGGGACACCGCACACGGCCCTGTGGCACTCGGGAGCACTTTGGAACAGGGACCTCGCCACGTGCATGCTGCCCCAACATCCTTCCTTTATCCCAGCCATCCATATTCTGGCATTTCCCACCTTTCCCGTGGCTCCCGCATCGCAAAAACGCAGCGTCCCGCCCGGCGGCAGAGCCGGTGGGCTCAGCAGCCATGGCGAGCGTGGTGATGCCACGGCACCACCGGAGATCCCAGGTTTGGCAAGACCCATGCCACGGGACAGAGCCTAAAGCCCCCACGCTGCAGTGCACTCCCCCACCGGCGCTGGAGCCACCGGGTGCAGCTGGCCGCGGTCCAGGGCTCGGTCCCAGGGGGGCTTTTGTACGGAGCTTATCGATGACACAAGCACAGCCATGGCGAGCGTGGTGATGCCACGGCACCACCGGAGATCCCAGGTTTGGCAAGACCCATGCCACGGGACAGAGCCTAAAGCCCCCACGCTGCAGTGCACTCCCCCACCGGCGCTGGAGCCACCGGGTGCAGCTGGCCGCGGTCCAGGGCTCGGTCCCAGGGGGGCTTTTGTACGGAGCTTATCGATGACACAAGCAGAGGCGCTGCGGGCAGCCAAAAATTCCCCAGCTGCGCCTTTGGGGGAAGTTTTGCTATTTTTTCTCTTCTTTTTTTTTTTTTTCCTTGTGAAAGAGACATTTCTGCCAAGCCAAACACGGCGGAGCTGGCGCTGCCCCCCGCCCCTCTCCCTGCCGGCATCGCTGCCCCTTTCACATGGCTGAGAGCTCGGCCAGCGGC